>NC_092633.1:70959204-71261624 GCF_039555335.1 Amphiura filiformis
TATCCTGGTGTTCAAATTCAAGCATCATATTTTGTCTTTTAGTGTGATATTTCCCTTCATGCTCCCAAAATGTCAAACTCAGTACTTTATCTCGAGAACAACCAGCAGAAATAATCGATATTTCAATTGTTGTCAACCAGGTCCCTTTTCCATTGAAAACCAGGATTGCCTGACCAGCGATTTGGTAGCCCAAATCCCCAATTCTGGTAAATGAGGTGAATTTTGGAAATTTGCTCCCGTGATAGCCTGCAATTTCAATTTATAGGGGCTATATGGATTCCATGATTATGAAAACCATTTTGTCTGTTTGTTTGTTTGTTTGTTTATTTACCTAGGATGAGGTCCTTGGGAAAATCCACTGTCCAAACCTAGAAAAATTCGCGTGTTATTAGAGGGGATTTTAATTTTCTGTCCCTCCTATCTCCAGGTGAATTTTGAATGACCCCCCCCCCCAATCGCGGGTTGGCATTTTCATAACACCCTTCAGACTTGCGTTCGGGTTTGTGTAGGCCTATTTGTCATAATTTAGCGCTATATGACCTACTTTCTAAATGTAGGCTATAGCTATAGCCGTGCTATATAAATATTATAAGGTACCGGTATGTAATATTATGTAGGCCTATGGGGGTGGGGTGGGTACTCAACACATTTTAACCATGACTTACAATGCAAGGCTCATTGTTGCCATAAATGATTTTTCCTTTAGGTCATTATAATAGGTTGTTATAAACTTCCATGTTTAACCTTGTATTGTTTTGCCTGCTTCATTATGACTTTCGGTGGGTTTAAGCTATATTGAAGTTCTGGCAACTCTGTATCCAGGCCGGGCACCCAGAGATATCGATCCACAATGCTAGTATTAGCCTAAGATTTCACGCGTGGATTTGAAAAATTTTCAGCTGGTAGTCAAAAATTATGGAATCAAAACGGAAATTCTGACAAAACTATGATATATCGCTCACGGTGATGTGCGTTAGAAAGTTGGGAAAAATCCTTCTTTAGCGAACTATATTACTTTGAAAAGCTAAAAGGTTGATCCAAAAAAAAAAAAGGCTCGCGGGCAGAGTTGAAGCCTATCAAAATCGAAAATCTTACACTAAATGACTGAATTTCACGACTAAGTTTAACACTAAGATTTGAAAAAAATACAGTATCAAGCATTGCAGTTTTTTCTGACATTTACTGAAAAATGAAAATTATTGCTTTTCATTTGGCCGAGAAAAAAATGTTTACACTGAAAAGGTGTAACTCAAAATTGCGTTCATTTGAATACCAAATTCGATCGTTTGTATTGCCTTATTAAATGACTGAGTGAGCCTTGCAGAACAATAACAATCGGTAGTCCAGCGTCCTAACTGTATGACAATGACAAGTATTATGTTTTAGTATTGACATTTATTCGTGGCGAGTTATAAGCTTCATTGCAAATTAACAGTCGAGTGGAGGATGTGTATGTGTGTGGGGTGCATAGGGCGTACGTTGGTAATATAAATCCGTTTTCACTTCAACAAGCGAAATAAATACGGGCCAAACTGAAAAATAGTGTTGATCAGTGAGCTTTGAACATCAAAACATGATTTAATAAATAAATAAATAAACCTATATGTTGCTCTCCATGAAAGTAGCTATATTTTGTTCTCACATCATATCCGTATAGAGCCGGTGAGTCGTTTACCCCCGCGTTTACCACAAGGGTATCGTGACGTATTTGACCACAGGTTAAATATGAAGCTTTCCATTCACGTACATCTGTCTCATCTTCACATGCCTTGTAGAATAATAAGAACCGTTTTCTTTCCCAACTAAGATTTATGAAGTGTAATAACACTAGAAAAGGGGATATGACCCAGTTGATGTGCTATTAGTATTAGTTTGGCAAATCATTACAAGTCGGATTTAGTTCCTTAATTCCTTCAGGATACCACACTCAGCTGAATAGACAAATAAACCCAGTTATCAGAACTGTTCCGTAAAATTCTTCTGTAAAACAATATAATGTAAATTACCGTAAAAATAAGATATTCCATATGAATTTTGACACAGCATTTTAATGGAACCGGTATCAATACTGCCTGAAATTTCCGTTAAGTACTTTTCAGTTACAGCACATTTAGTAAATTTCTGGAATGGTACGATTCAGATCTGAAACGTTTACTGTTTCATGCGATATTGTTGAATGAAACGAAAACAGATTTTTGTTGTTTTGAAGTAAAATTTACAGCAATTAAAACAATATACATAGTGATATTCAACAGTTTTGAAATGTAGGAAGACTAGTTCTTGTGGCGATATTTTAGATTTCGCCACTTGGAATAAGGAATCCGACACCCCTGAGCATAATTACATGTAGATATCAGTATAGACAAGATTCAAGAGCCTTTTGCAGTTAACTTGTTGTTGAACTCAATTTGTAATATGCTCCGTGTGATTTGATGCCCGATGGCATATTCGGTATAGTGTAACAAGATTCTTGACCAATATTTACGCATTTCTTAACATCTGAAAATTAGGTTTTAAAGAAAATTTGAAATTTGAAGTTAAAGCTGTCTTCGGAAAAAACTTGTAGTGTGTCTCGTCTCAACTTTAAAATAACGCCATGTTGCAGTGGCAAATTTGAAACCCAGCGTAAGTATACAAACTGCCTTGACTTTGTTTTTGTGCAATCTCAGATATGCATGCAGTAAAAGTGTCATAACTTCTTAATTATTCGCGCAAAACATATAAAAGTTACGATTTTTTAAAGGTAAGACATCGAGGAATCTAATAAATACAGATTTGGTGTACAAACAACAATTAGGCAACGAAAAAAACCCTGTTCTACGGGCGGACGGACCTTTTAAGTATAGGGTCTGTCAGTCGGGCGTTGTTTTTGTTTGTTTGTTTTTTATGTTTGTTTGATTTTTTCCTCTGAATACTTAAATTTGTCATCTTTTTTTAGCAAAATTTGCGTTTTCAAAATTTGGTATCAATGTGGGTCTATTTTTGGACTGAAAAATTCCGAATATCGCGATATCATCGGCCTCTCGGACAGAGGCGTGTGTACTCTAAGGTTCTGATAACTTGTTAAATCAAACAGTGGTTTCACAACCGATTGCATAAATGTACATTTTAAGTTGAATAAAAGACATTTCCAATCTTGCTGTGGTTAAAAGATTTTCGAAGGAATTCCAGACCGAGAAGACTGTAGGCACTCAAGCTTTATTTTTGCACACGTCTAGTCGACCAGTGACGTCACCTTAAGCAAAATACACAGAAATGTTTAAATAACTTCAAGCGATCTACTGAATAATATCAACAAAATGGTAATCAACGTAGAATCCCGCGTAGAATATTTCTCGTTAGAATATACAGACATGACTTGATTGAATAACGAATACTTCTTGGATGGAATATTCGACGTCCAATAAAAATCTATCATAAATTCGGCAGTTTGGCGAATTGGTAAGGCTAAAAACTTTTACGGTCTACATTATTTCGGGAAACACATTTTTGTGACGCGAATAAGGTTGTCCGCACCGCAATAAAGCATTTTTTGTTTACGTAAAGGGTGTCAAATTACGTTAATTAGTTTCAAAAGCACTGAAAGCTTCCTGCGAGCTAAACTGAAAGCTCCCCTGCAAGCTAAACACTAAGTAAACAGTTACAATATACAAATATCATCTCTCTGAGAAGCCTCAGCCCTGTAGTCTGGTATACCTTTGGCTCCGGCATTCAATATGTATTTGTCAACCTCAAACCCAATCAGTTTTTGTCACCAATCAACTATGTCAGCATGTCATTCTTGCGATCGAAACAAACATTGAACATCTCATCCCATCTCATTTACATAATAATGACCTAATTGACTACACATCTTGAGCCAATTTAGTGGCCATTATATAATTTACATAATTATAATGATGACAATGACATTGATCTTTCTATTCATGAGTGTTGATTCAATTATCTGTTTATTGTAAGCCTAAAGGTGAATGAGTGGGAGGGTAAAAAGTAGTCCTACCGTCAGTCCGGGGGGGGTCACTCACTACTTGACTTGCTACACACCCGCGTCCAAGAAAAACGTCTAAAAGGGGGTACTTTTTCAGAAGGCATCGTCATTTACGGGTCCTTTTTCAGCCAAATCCTAGACGTTTAGGGTTAATAATATTATATATAGTTTGAGTGAGTTTGCACTAATTTGATAAAAATCACCATTTTTTGATTGGTTCTTGTTACCTTTGTGCATGTTTTCTTTAGTATCTATAGGTGTGCAACATCAAAAAGACACCTTTGGTATCAAATTTGCTCATTTTCCTGTTTACGCCACTTAGGGTATAAATTAGATATTTCTCAGTTGACGTCATTTAGGGTATGGTTTTTGCATATGCTACGCCATTTTTTGCATGTGTTTCGACATTAAGGGGTGCAATTTGGTTATGTGAAAATTCGCCATTAAGGGTGCATTTCATAGGTGGTCGGACGTGGGTGGGTAGCACTTTTGTGTGCGAGTGACACCACCCCCCCCCCCCACCCCCACCCCCACCCCCGCCCGGGCCGTCAGTATAATCTTACAGTAGATTCGTTTACTGTATCATACGGGGAGGAGATTTAATAGCAGTGTTTATTTAGTTACTGTTGTACGGGGACTTTTATTCTTTACTTGGAGGGGGCTTACCGGTACTTCACTGATGCCTTCAGCAACTTAATCCTCCATTGGTCACAAAGATTTCATGTAAAACTTTTCCAATAAAATCTAAACGGATGCATTTACGGGTACGAGCTGCGAAAGACGAGTGATCTTCTGGTACTATTAAATGAAGAAGACATGATATCACACGCCCGAACACGCAATACTCGGACATCCTGGCATTTTCACATTGTATAACAATATTAAGGCGACGAACTCCAAATGCAACGCGTTTTAATTACAGATTCTCACAAAATGATATCTGAAAAGCAATCAGCTCCCGGGACTCAACTTTACACCTACTATTGAAGAAACTTGCAAGATTTTGGTATTAAACTTACGATATTCATGTAATAACAAGGATTTAAAAGTAATCACCCCAGGTAATCACGTAACCTTAGGCATCACTTCAGGTTAGAGATAATGTCAGAAGTGATTTAAAAATAACGCTGAGGGAATTTAAACTTATTACGTATGGCTTTATGGTTTTTTTATCCAAACATGTGATCACCAATTTCAAGCGCAACAGAGGTAATAACCTTTCGTTGACAAGTGATGAGTGTCCAATGATGATATAATAATAACCACATAATTATGACCAAATCTTATACAATCACTACACATTACGCTCTTTCTCTTGCAAAACATCAAAGTGTTATTTGATGTTTTAATGATGGTTCCCAATATATTCCAGTGATTATGGACAAGGCTGCTACATCATGTATGAAGCATAGGATCCGCTTAATTGGTAGGTTTATGTTAAAAAGGACAGGGATTTAAACTATTATAAATGTTGGTCATTTCAGAAGGTTTCATGTTTGCATTTAGAGGCAGCAGGTTTTCAATAACCATCAACACTAATTGATAAAGCATGTACTTAATGCACTCTCAGAACATGGTTAAAAATTTTAACAGGTGAACAGCCCAACAGTTGGTAATATTGTTAACCAACTTGGGTTGGTTAACAATATAACCACAGGTTGGTTAAAAACATTAACCAACTACTGGTTAACATTACGGTAACCAACCAGTTGGGCAAAGCGTGTTGGGCAAAATGGGCAAAATATAACCAATAGTTGGTTAAACACTATGAATGGGAAGTTCATTTCATTGTTCATATTTTAACCAATATGTTGGTTAGTTCAGACTCAGGCTAAATGAGTACACAATGGACAAGGTAGGAAATTATATTATAAAGTACATCATTTTATCGGGTATAACATTTAGTTTAAGTGTGAGGCCGAGACTGTGAGCAAGACTTACGATGCTTTATCGATGACAGCTACCACCACAACCGGTAAGCTTAACAGTTGGTTGTTGGCCATCTTGTTTTCTGAAATGACATACTTTGCCCAACTTTAATGGCGGGAAAAGGGTGTTCTTTACCAAGGTTGGTTAACTTTTGACCAACATTGGTAATTTTGAACTCTGAATTCACCCAACCTGTGTAAATACCATATTGACAGGTTTGACCATCCATGTATTAAACTGTATTTTGCCCAACTTCAAGAATCTTAACCATTGTTGGGCATTTTTTAACCAACTGTTTTCTGCCCATTCATTTTTTATCCAATGTTCTGAGAGTGTGGTGCCATCGGATTCATTAAAAGATGTAATACCTATATATAGTACAAACCATATAAAATACGGATTTAATTTAAAGCTATACTCAAAATCAAGTTTGGTCATAGATGAGGACATTGAAAATGAAGTGCTATAAAATGGGTACTTTACAAAACGGCCAAACCCACATTATGCGTGGTTTAAGATATCTGAAAAAAGTAGAGTTTCTTGTAAGTCGTTATTTGAATGACTTTTTTGCATGTGCTTTAATACACATTAGTCTTGAAATCTCAAAGTGGGAAGATGTTATTGAGACGCAAATCAAATACTTACGGGGTAAGTTTTCATCTAGATGAGATAAGTAGTGAGGACAATGAAATACTTAAAAGCGTGTCTAAGCAAACATAATATGACAGGTTAAAAGCTTCATAAAAATCACCAGTGATGAAAACACTATTGGTTCTTTCTTTACTTAACCGCTTTAGAAAAAGTATAAGTAAAAGGTTTCAGAATTCAAACAGGTCCGAAGTAACTTTTTATCAAAATTAAAGCAATAGTGTTTGATTTGCATAAAGAATAGATTCCTATTTAAATGTTACTTTTCACTGATCACATTCTCCCCGTTTAATTTCGAGCCAAACAAATGAGGTAAAACGCGATGGAAATTGCATTTCATTCCAACGCCTACAAATAGAATGCGTGTAGCTCGTCGATCGTATTATTATCATGATTAATGGCGGAGCTTCAGGCAACTGGGATGTATAAACAAGACGTGTAAGAAGAATAGCTATATGCGCACAATTCATACGTCATTGATTCAATGATATACATGTAGGCCTACGCGATGTGTTTAGCCATCACGCGATCGATGAACTCTGAAAAACTTCAATATTACTGTAATTCCCTTTTAGGCTTAGTCTTTCACGTGGTATTTTAGTACACCGCAGGGCATTACAATCATGCAAAAAGTAGAAATATTCGAGAACAAATTAGAGCGTCGCTGTGGAGCAAATCACACATTATGACTTTAAGGCATGGGGTATGAGCGAACTTGAAGTACAGGTATCTGGAGAGGGGAAGCAACGAGTTACCCCAAATCACAGCGGCAGGTAGTGACTGGGCCGCCGAGTGCGAATATGTATTTATTTTGGAAGGTTCGTGTTTGTTTCAAAATTTGATATTTTTAGTGATATTTCAAAAAAGCGACAGTCCAAAGACAACTCTTTGGGCACATACTTTGTTATTGCTATTGCACTTCTTTTCCACATACCTACGTTACCATTCGCTTTAGTGATTTACGAATATTATATATTTTGTGACTGCAATTTGGCGTTTTCAATGCAATTTAAGCTTATCATGAAATTAAGAAAAAAAAATATCTGCTCTCGCTCCTTTTATAATTTTTACCTGATCGTCGGCTTTTACAGGCAACAGAATGCAGATTGGCTCACGATAGATGTCGTATTCCTCTATGTGGGTCACTTGATGATAAAATTACTTTGAATTCCTTGTAACAACACAAATGTTCGTCTGGAAACCGGGTTTCGGACTAAATTATGGAAGAGCTATAGTCTTCGGCGCCGTATCAAATCTCATAAAAAGGCCACGACTGGCGAGTATGTATTTATGTTTCCCGCACGAAAGCTTGCGTCTACTTCTATACTCTACTTCTTTGGAAACGTTGACCTTTGACCATTCTTTGTATAATGCCCTGCTATGACCTTGATATGTACACTTGTTAAAGCATCGACTTTAGCACTTGGTCAGAGGATACAGTATAATTTAACTATTGAGTAAACATAGTGACAGACCCATTATTGATTAGGCGCGGATATTAAAAGCACAGGTTATTGAATAAATAATAGAATAATATAATTTTGTACCTGCGTTCTGCATTATGTATTTAATTCTCTTTAGGCCTATGCCTATTTATTTATTTGTTTATTTACTGACTAGTTTGGTAGATTAGTAAGTAATTAATAATATTACATGATTCATCGGTTTATTATTGATTGTTGATAACTTGAAAACTTGATTGATTGATCGATTGATAGCCATTTCACACATATTCCTAGTTTGTAGGCCCTTTTAATTTTTAATTGCATCGTACATTAGATAAATAGGGCTATAAGTATTGATTTATTCTATTCAATATCAAGGATTACTATCAAATTTCTCGTAGCTAATAGTTACTTGGCTCAGTGGTATGCACTGAGTTTTACAAACGGGAGGTCACGGGTTCGATTCCCAGCTCTGCCTGTTTTTTGGGTTTTTTTTCAAGGCTGAAAAAAAAGCTATTTCTGAAATGCAAACTTATTTGGCGCGCGATCTGAGCTGGACCTTTTCTGATGGCTGTGACTCTTTACAGGCACACCCCCTCTGGAATCCAAACCGGGTTCACGCTCATTACAACTCCCTTAAGGAAGGGCATTTTTTTTAAATGATAAACGAAAACCGATTGGCCAGTTCGATCAGATCGATCAGGCAGTGAGGCCGTTGGCACTCAGCTGAATTTTGTTACACAAGTCTAGACTACCAGCTACCGTAAGTGTTGTCGCTATCCTTTCTATCTCTTACTATTACTTTGAGGCAATTAATGCGACCACGTGTGGAATGCGACCAGTTTTTAAGTTTCGAATACAAAACGAAAGAAAAACCACAACAATTTGCCCTTTATTTGATCGTAAAGCGACAAAAATACAAATACAACTAAATGCAAGAGGTGGTCAAAGACCACAAACCTAGCTGGGAGGTGTTAGTGTTTGGGAGTTATGACCTTTGACCTGACGCCAACACTGAGGTTTGTTGTCACTGAGTTTGAGCCCCGTACTCCTTACAGATGTCCAGATAATGCAATTGTAAGATTTTACCCCCTTAATGACCTTTGACCCCAATTCTGTTTGCAAGTTATAGGCACTGGGTATAGCCGATGCATACGTCATTGTGCTGTGTAATTTGTGGTAGAAAAAACCTTTTGAAGGTATTTGGTTATATACCGGTAATGCCCCCTTAATGACCTTTGAACCGAATTCTATTCGCACCCTATGGGCACTGGATATAGCCGATACATAATGTGCAAGTTACGTAACTGTAGGGTGTAGCATGTAGGAGGAGAAGCATTTTGAAGTTATTGCCAGAAAGCAGAAAGATCGGATGGCAAAACAGGACCTAGCTGGATGACCCCAGCTAGGTTACAAATAGTGTCAACAATATTGTCGACAAAGCAACTTTCCTGATTGTCGACAAGCATGGACCTATTGTCGACAAAAGCTAATCAATAAAACAATTAGGGAAAACCTTAAGATGTGCTTAACATCGCCATTAATTAAATGTGCTGTCGGGTCAGTGGACAATTTAATGGCAGAACTCTTTTGCCTGTAAAGGGTGCTGAGGCTGGTGGATCAACGTCTAGGCGCTGTGCCTGTGCGTTGCGCACTATACATCACTGCGCTTTTTTTCTGTTTTATTTTGTTCGAAACAATGGTACCACTTTTATGAATAGCCTCTCGGCAAATCAAATCGGCAACAAAGGAACAATGCGTTACGTAATCTATTGCTACTCCTTCCTATCTAAGCTCCTCGGTATTATACCCATCCGCAGCGATATATACTAGTGGAAACCCTATAGTATACCTTGAATATAAGCCGCAAAATTTTCAACATTTCATTATTACGTTTCTGGCAGAGAGGGCGTCGGTCGAGAAAAGAAACCTGTTACGTTATAGACGAATCCAATTTCACGCATTCCTACACCTCAATGGCAGCCATAGCTGGGTCCCCGTCGGCATGGTCGGCTCCATCTCACCTAAAATGTGAAATGATGCGGCCTTGGAGGGTTATTTTAAACTGCATTCTATCACCCGTGTTACACGAAGACAAAAGAATGATGACAGTTTACAACACAAAAGAATCTAGCATCGAATTTTAAGCGGCTTTAATCCACCCAATTGGGCAGTCACAACACCAGTTTGGTGCTGCGGGGACCCAATAATGGCCGACCAAATCCTGACCATGACTTGCCTCGTTGGATTCGTCTTTACAGCCTGTCTCAAAAAAAATTGTGCAAGTGAAAAGCGCCCTCTCTGGCAATTAGAAAATACCGTTGTGACATTATGCTTACATTAACGTCAAGAGCGTAGTCTTAGCTCTCAAATGCCGTTTGTTCTGTTCAATTTGCTTGTTTTAATCTCGAGATATGTTTAGTTAAAGATGAAAGGGTAAAATCACAAGTGTGCCACTTTTACTAGGGAAGAGGGCTTTACTAGTAACAGTGATAGCATAAAGTTTATCAAGAGTTCCTTGGTGAAATCAAAAGAATGTATCAATTATTACACAATACAAAAAATTTTGACTGTTTTTACTGTTTTATCATGATGCAGGAATGATGATTCTTTTTTTCCACTTAAAAGAGATTAAAAGATAAATAAATATTTCACATTCTGCTGTAAAAATTAAATATATACATGTGCATGTTAATGATTTTATCATGGTAAATACTGTTCTCTTAGTCACTTAAGGGAGGTGTAATGAGCGAACCGGGCCGTGGTTTGGATTCCAGAGGGAGGGTGCCTGTAAATCAGAAAATGAATAACTGAGATCGCGCGCCAAATAAACTTACTGCAGTAATTTTCCAAGTCTTTAAAAAAAGGCATAGGTGGGAATCGAATCCGGCACCTTCCGGTTCTGAATCAACGGATAGTATCACTAAGCCAACTTTCTATCTGCACCAAAACCTGTGATATTAATTCTTGATAATGCTTAACGGAAAAAATCAATACTAATGTACGATGTCATTCAAAATCAAATAGAAGTCCCACAACTAAAGTAGCAATCGATAAATCTACTCACTCAATCATCAAATAATCAATCGATAAATAAATAAATAAATAAATAAATAAATAAATAAATAAATAAATAAATAAATAAATAAATAAATAAACAAATAAATAAATAAATAAATAAATAAATGTGTCCGTTCTCTCGAGCCCCAAAACGTCATTAAATAAATAAATTAAATAAGTAAATAAATTAATTAATAAATAAATAAATAAATAAATAAATAAATAAATAAATAAATAAATAAATAAATAAATAATACATACAAAAAAAATTATAAATTAGTTTTTCTAGGCCTTACACTGGAAAAATAAAGCAGCATAAGAAAATTGACAGACGCACGGTTTCGAACAAGCGACGCTCATAACAGCAACTAAGAAACCACAACGCCTTTAGACCGCTCGGCCATAGAATCTATACACAGTCTATTCAATGTCAAAGAAATATATTAACCTTTAACGTTACGCAATATTGGCACATGACACGGGCACATGTCTGCGGGTAAAGATACTGCATGATAGAAAGGCGCATAAAGGGTCTATCCCTGAAGTTATACTAACCAAATGGTCAACCAATTCTTTTTATACCAGCTACAGTCAACATATAGAAAGAAGAATATTGTTAGGCGTAGACGCAATCAGCAATGCGGGAAGTATAAAACCATAGTCGCCACTCGTGCACTTGTTTGAGTCCACGGGTATTCCGAAAACAGCCTTCAACCCTGAATTCAGAGGTCGATTTTGGGTTGTTACATGCAAATACAAACTAATTATCCGAAGGTCCCAGGTTCAAATCCTGGATAGTCAGTGAAATTTTTTCACTGGCTGTCATTTATGTATGTGTTGACTTGTGTTAAAAAAAACCTTTCACAAACTAATTACATCACGAAAAAACCCACCAAGAGGACTACGATACTTATTCAGAGCCAATCTACATTCTGTTATTTACAAAAGCCGACGATCAAAGTAAAATTATAAAAGGAGCAAGACCAGATATCAACGTTAAATCACGGTAAGCCTAAAATCGCATCGAAAACGCCAAAATGCAGTCACAAAATTTATAATATTACTAAATCACCAAAACGAATTGTAACGTAGGTATGCAGAAAAGAGTTGTATTAGCAATAACAAAGTATGTGCAAAAAGATTTGTCTTTGGCATGTCGCTTTTTTGAAATATCACCAAAAATATCAAATTTTAGGAAAACGCCCCAAAATTTAAAACAAACACGAACCTTCCAAAATAAATATATATTAGCACTCGGCGGCCCAGGCACTACCTGTCGCTGTGATTTGGGGTAACTCGTTGCTTCCCTTCTCCAGATACCTGTACTTCAAGGTCGCTCATACCCCATGCCTTAAGACATGTTAAAAGACAAACAAATATTGCGCACTTATACATGTTATGGGTTAAGGGGGAATAATACCCTGATTTTCATCAGTACCCCTCTTCTTTTTTTTCTTGCAAATTTATAAAGTACATTTATATGTTCATCACCTCATGTCATGAACTTATAAAATATATCTACATACAAAGTGTTTTTTAACTATTTTAGTAAGTCATTTTAGCCCTATATATTTTTGTTTACTGTAACCTAGTAACTGAGATGTGTGTTTCATAACAATCCATAATTTATTCTATTGAACATGTCCAAGTAGAATACATGAATAGAATACATTAAATCCTTTGTTATACTATCTATAGAAATGTACTCACTGATTATAACACTGAATAAATTAAATACGCCTGTAATCTCTTCCACATAGACAATTTAATACTACACCATGTATGTATCTTCTATAATGTGTGTAAGGAAAAGAGATTAAAAAAGGCCATAAGGTCATCAAAGGTCAGGTTATAGGTCAATTGGTTCAGGTCAAATTCAGGCATCAATTTTGAATACATGTGATAGTCTGTGATATCATACATGTCATAATGAGGCATAAATTTTGATATTTTGTCTGTTACTGGATATATAATGGAAATGTGTGAGGTGATATACTAAAATACCTTGGGATGTAAATGGTGAGTACAATTTAGATTGCCTAGTTGAGATGGATTGGGCAAATAAATATAAAATAGTTACCAAAATCACACAAATGAAGCTTACGGAAAACTACCTAATATGGTGGTATAGGTGACAAAAATACAATCTTTTTCAACATTGCTGTAGTGTGGTTGTGGTAACCTGTTACCTTTGGCTTAATTAAGTTTCAGTGAAATAGTGTCGCAAGTTCAAAATACAAAATATAGCTCAACATTGAAAATAGAAGCATTTTAACTGGTTCGTTTTTTGAAAGTTGTGGAGCACCAAGTTCATGAAGTCATAAAAGAAATCAGGGACCACTTATTCCCATTTTACATATCAACATTATTTCCCTAATGTGTTAGCAACACATATCCAAAATTTTAACGAAATCCGTTGATAGTAAGCTTTCCAAAATGAAGTGAATTTAAAACATCAGTGATGTACCACTTTTTGGCTTATACCATTAGAAGTATGTACGCGTCATTGATACTGATGCCACCAATTGAACGAGAAGATTTGCCCCTTCAGTTTGCATACCACTTTGTCCAATTTCTGTTTCTCATTTCTTCACAAAATGCAAAAAAATGCAAAATAAATGCAATGGGTGTAGTACCCCCTTAATGAACACGTATTACTTGTTGGGAGAGATATTAGACAAAATAATGCACGCATAATGATGTTGATGCGTCTAATGCATGCGCCCCGAAAGGGGGAGTGCATTAGACGCATCAACGTCAGCTATCATTGATTTACATGTACAGCTCTCTTCCCTATTAAAAGTGGCACAATTGTGATTTTACCCTTTCGTTGTTAAATAAACATATCTCGAAATTGGAACAAGCAAATTGAACGGAACAAACGGCATTTGAGAACTAAGACTGCGCCCATGACGTTGATGTAAGCATCATGTCACAACGGTATTTTCTAATTGCCAAAGAGGGCGCTTTTCACTTGCACAATTTTTTTTGAGACATGCTGTAGAACGTCATCGATCTTTTAGTTTGTTCCCTTACTTCCTCTGATCGTACTGATCATATCACAATGAATATTGAATCCCGGTTATCGGTGAAGTGTAATGGCATAATATAAAAACATATATCAAGATTAAAGTGTATGTAATCATAGTAAGAACACCAAGTATTTTGTTTGTACAGGCAGTGCCGAGTGAAATAGATGTTGATTATGTTGACTCTGCATGGTCAGTGCCCCGGTGCAGATGAAATCAGGAGAATTTGAGTACTTTTATTCCGTTCATAATACCATAGGTGATTCGCTGAATATGCTAGTTCATTATATCACGATTGGCTATCAACAGTTATGCGCCTGTCACACTACACCGAATAGGTCTTCCGTACAAGAAACGGATGGTATTTTAGTAAATCCGTTGTTGTTCGTCAATGATCGTTTTATGTTCTTTTTATGTCCTGCTATCATCCGCCAAATGCGTTTCGTGTTAGGTGATGTTTGTTTAGTCCGTCGACAACACGTTTCAAGTTTTGTGCATGCACAAAACTTGAAACGGAGTGTGCTGAATACACTTGTTCGGAAGTTGTCTGATGTGTGTTCGTACTGTTCTGTATAATTATATACCCTGGGTTTGTTCGTTATTCTTTCGTTTATATACCGCAGGTGTTTGCAAGGTTTCGCAGGCGCTTGTGCCGGATGTAGGCCTATGGCGAACATGTGCATCGATCATGGGATGGGGGGGACTTTCTGAAGGGTGTGTGACGCAATAGAATATTTCCCCCAGTACTTTAGTGACTGACAAGTAGAAAAAGGGGGAAAGGAGAGAAAAAATGAAAAGAAAGTGAGACAAATTGAGAGAAGAGAAGAGAAAAAGTTAAATTGCACGTAATTTAGTAGGCCTATGCATGTAAGTAGTAATGAGGGAGGGGCACTTTCTGAAGGGTAGAGGACGCAATATCAAATTCCTACCAGTTTTAGTGATTGACAAGAAAGAAAAAAGAAGAGAAAACATGGAAAAGGTTAAATTGTACGTAATTGAGTAGGCCCAGGATAGTAGTAAGCCTAAGTATAGGCCTGTGATTATTATAGGCAGTGCTTAAATGTGGTTCCTTGGCCCAAAAGCCTGTGAAAATTACTGCCGGCCCGTCGATATGTAGGGCCCGTGACATTTTGTCACCAAAGTCAGTATTTAAGACGGACTTCAATCCATGCATGCTTTACCTGAAATTACGAGTCTGAAGTCTTATATCTAAGTGTCAGTGGATCAGTGTAACATTTTAAATTTTGCAAATTCAGTTCGGGCCTTCTTTGTTTTTTGTTTAAGGCAATAATAGTGTAAAAATGATGCACCAAAAACAATTTTCCAAATTTTCCATTTTAAAACTAAATTTTTTACACAATAGGCCTAGGCCTAATAATGTAAATAGGCCCTAAAGTCCCCATGCAAATGGCTTCAATTGGACCTTCATTTTGAAAAATGGACAAGTCTTCCTTTTTACTTCTGCTATGGACATCCACGTTTTATTTTTAAAACAATTGTTTATATTATACAATAATGGTGAAAACTTTTCAATGGCTTCAATTAGGCTTTCTTTCACCAATTTGCGGCTGTTTCAAACTAAAATAGTACCCAATAATAGTGCTAAAATTGATCCAAAAATGACAAATGGCTTCAATTGGGCCTTCATTGTCCAAAGGTTTCTCACCTCTATTGCCCCGGACGCTGGTTGCCCTGATATATCAGATTTGTAGCCCTTTTGTACTTATTAGCCAATATTTGACCATTTTCGTCAAAGTTTTCCCCCTTAAAAGTTGTCTTTCCCCACTTTGTTCACCCTCTGAAAAAGTGCTTGCTACGTCACTGCCTCTAAGGGGTCAAAAACCCTCTCAAACACTCTCTCCTCCCCCACTTTTCTGATAGGGTGGACGTCCCTGTTGGTGCCACATGCGACGGATTCGCCGGTCATTTGTCGGACGTTGACCGATTGAATATAAAACGCCTGCAGGATTATTAGCGGCCACAACGCATAGAGAGACGAACGGGAATCGGACCCCAAATCCGGTCATTTGTCGGACGTTGAACGATCGAATATAAGACGCCTGCAGGATTATTAGCGGCCACAACGCATAGAGAAACGAACGGGAATCGGACCCCCAAATCCGGTCATTTGTCGGCCGTTGAACGATCGGATATAAGACGCCTGCAGGATTATTAGCGGCCACAACGCATAGAGAGACGAACGGGAATCGGACCCAAAATCCCACCGAATCTTCTGCCGGACTGGTGATTTTTCCACCGAATAAAATATTTTTGTATTCGGTGATGTACGTTGATCCAGTCCGTCGTAGTGTGACAGACCTTTTAACACTAAAGGAATTTACAGTTTAGTGATAGTTTTCTATATTTATAGCTCTCATGAATATAACTACTGCTTTTAAAGAAGTAGAGCCTCGAGCGTTTTCATAAGGTTTCAAAATACTACATGTCTTTTTCCACATTTCATTGAAAACAAAATGAAAATATGGAAGGGTATTCTTTTGACGAGTTTTGTGACAAGTAATATAATTGCATCCTGATTTATGAAGAGCTTTAGCTTTAGCAGCTATACTGACTTTGGCTGTATGTCAGGACATTGACTATGTCTCGGCAGTGAGTGTTTGAGAATAACTTATGTTATGATAATATGTTATGTTATGTTATGATAATATGTTATGTTATGTTATGTAATGTAATGTAATGTAATGTAATGTAATGTTATGTTATGTTATGTTATGTTATGTTATGCTATGTTATGTTATGTTATGTTATGTTATGTTATGTAATGTAATGTAATGTAATGTAATGTAATGTAATGTAATGTAATGTAATGTAATGTAATGTAATGTTATGTTATGTTATGTTATGTTATGTTATGTTATGCTGTGTTATAACTAATGTTATGTTATGTTATGTTATGTTATGTCATGATGCAGTCATGTCTACAGTAGAATTCATCTCGACCTTTGCAGGACTTAACCCCATTAAAAGCTATTAAACCAAGATAACACTCATTGAAACAGCTCAACTGATTAAATCGGATCTTCTCTGGCTGTGCACATGTGACTGTTTTCATATGCGATATCGCAATAAAGTTTGTATTATAGCTTCAGTTGGGTAACCGATTATAAAGGAAACGAAAGGAAACAATGGTATGTGTACTTTTGTTCACGAAATGAGACAATGGCGTGCTTTTTGTAAACCAGCATTCTTGAAAATGAGCAACATAATGATTGTTGACTTAACACGGTTTGGAAATAATTTCTTCATATTTTGGTGTTATCTGTCGTTTACATATCCTTCCTAAAACACAAAAGTACGACCTCTCCAAACACCTAAATTAGCTAAAAATTTAGGACATGTTACAAAACTATATTGTCTAGAATTTTAATATTGGCCGGTTATTTTTCACACAGCGACGTTAACTAGGCAATGTACTATTACCTATAACATTAACTAAAACACCAAAGTACGAATATTTCCAAACATCTAAATTAGCTAAAAATTTAGGACATGTTAAAAAACTATATTTTCTAGAAATTTAGAAGAGTACTTTTAATATTGGCCGGTTATTTTTCACACAGCGACGTTAACTAGTCATTTCCCCATACTTTTAACGTAGGGCTATTTGTAGAGGTCACGCGTCAATGGGAAAGAGCACTGTGTATTGTGTATAGGAAAACGGACAGTAACTGCAGTATGTTATGTTATGTTATGTTATGTTATGTTGTGTTATGTTATGTTATGTTATGTTATGTTATGTTATGTTATGTTATGTTTATGTTATGTTATGTTATGTTATGTTATGTTATGTTATGTTATGTTATGTTATGTTATGTTATAACTAATGTTTGCCAAGTTTTGATTCATTATTTTAGCATCGGAAATTATCTTTGCTTCCTGTAGAAATAATGTGACCATTCTGTCCCAGATAGGTGTGTTTATAGAACAATATCATGATATACTTGACATAAAATTCCTATCTGTATGACTTGGCTTAATGAATGATTCATAGCCTCGAACATGTCGAATGCAATTATTTTATCTGCTGTGCTGCCATACACGTACTCGTCAGGCAGTATATTGGATCTTGGAAAATGTCTAGAAAATACGTTTGAAGAAATAATGTGTAAAATTAATATCTTCAAATACAACACCATTAACATGATTAACCGGAATGCAAGAATTGTGGTAGTGTTTTGTATTCTTCGTCACGGTTATCTCCGTGAACTTCACGGAAGCCTCGCGTACGAAAAACCTTCACTGCATGTCGATGTTGCAGCAGCTTTGATCGTATAATATATGTTAACTTTTTAAATCGCATTCTGAACACGAATGTCCTTCTGATATCAAATAATTTTTGCAAACATTTTTGGCCAAATACTTTGTTAACACTTAAATGACATTATGTTAAAATATTTGCACCCAGGAAACACAGAAATATTCTTTAAATGTTTTTATAAAACGTTTTAATAACATTTAAATGTGGAGTTATATAAAGGTCGTGAAAAGATTTTAAAAACGTTATTGTAAATATTTTGGGCAAACATTTTTTGCAAAATATTTTTAAACCCCAAAATGACATTCTGTTTAGAATGATTTGTAACAAGTTTTCAAAAATGTTTTTGGAATGTTATTAAAACGTCTTTATACCCTTTATATAACCCGACATGTAAGTGTTTTCTGTAAAACATTTGTGTTTGCTGTGCAGTAAAGTACCAACAAATGTTATTTAATGTTATGAAAACGTTTTATACCATTATAATAAGTCTTTATTTTCCACATCATCTACATTAACAACAACATTAAACAACAAGCAAGAATATATAAAAAACACGAAAAGACAAAAAGACGAGTAAAATGACATGGAGGAGATGATCAAAAGGCCAGAAGTGATCATTCCCTAAGACATACTAATAAACAAACATGTTTTAAATAATGTTTATGTCACCATAATGAATATAACATCATTGAAATGACATAAGCATTAATGTATAAATATAGAATTAGCATACAAAATTTGTAGATAAATTAAGACATTAATCGCTCTAAAGAAGCATGTACATGAAATTACAACCAAGTTTGATTCAATAAATATTTCTTAAATTGATTTCTGAAAGTTTTAACATTCATAGCATTTTTTAATTCGAGAGGAAGGTCATTCCAAAGGGAAGGCCCTGATGTCCTGACACCTTTACTCGCAAAGTTTGTTTTTCTTTTCTGAATATCATAATCATCGTTTTTCCTAGTTTTGTGGCTATGAATTTCATGTCTTTTACAAAAGTATTCCTTAAATATGTTTGGCAAGTCATCATTAAAATGTTTGTACATAAGTACACCAAGTTCCAATTTATAGGATTCATATACATTCAATATATTTAGATCAATGAATTAATCATTAATGTACCCTTTATATAACCCGACATTTAAACATTTTCTGTCAACCTTTTATAACCTTTTGCGAATGATGTCAAAAACGTTTTGTGTTTTGGTTTCTGGGTGGGAAAGCCAACCATTATATGAACATTTCGTATTGAAGATATACATGAAATTTCATAAAAGACCGAACAAATTTAGGTCTTTTGCCTTATTTTTAATAACTCTAAATTATTTGATATCAGAAAAACCGAATGCAATTGGTATGTCTGATGTGCTCTCAGGTCCCACAAAAGTACTGTGCAAAGGTGGGTGACCGAGCCCTTTAACACGACAAGCAGCAATTGTCAAACTTATAGTATCTAACCACCGTAACCCCTGGCTTAGTCCGGCAAGGTCCGTAGAGCTGGCAAAGTAATTGCTCGCGGGCAACTCAACCCAAACCTCCACGTGGTGTCGGATGGATAACGCTAACTTGGGCTCTGGGGAACAGGCTTGGATGCGAGGAAGTCAAGCTAGCGTAGGTTCATGCAAAGTAATTTGACCACGTTTTAGCCCTTCCTCGGCTGACTCAGCCTGGGGTGGCTCTGAAGAGACACCGTTTGGTTTTTACCACGTCGACAAGGAAACAAATTCGGATTCATCGTACGAGCATACAGCAAGAGATTTACAACGAGCTAGGCATGAAGAAGATAGAAATAACAAAGGTGCAGTGAAGCAGATAATTATGTATTGTGACTGAATGGAGTTATACAGGTGCAACTTGACAAAGGAGTGAGTACTGGCGCAAATAACCGCAGTAGTTGAAAGCGCCATACAAATCAACCAAAAACAAAAAACAAAAACAAAAAAACCCTGGCTTATGAGCTTGGATAGCAACGTTTGCACCGTATTTTTGTGGGACATGAAAGCACATCAGACACATCAAAATGAATTCTGATTCTGAAAACGATATCAAATAATTTTGATATTTTGAAATTTGCGATATAATACAAATTTTATGGCAAATTATTAAACATTGATATTTTGACATTTAACAGTCCTCGAGGTAAACTTTATAAATCGAATGATATGTAGCTGGTAGGAATAGCCGTCCATCATTTAAAAAGAGCTAAAAAATTTTAGGTGATTATGAGTGTATCACACTGCTTCATAGACAGTGTGTTGTAATTTCGTTCTGGTGTACCAGAATGTAATTCAAATTTCACGATATTTTGCTAAACGGATAAATCTGCAAGAATAGTTCTGTACATAAACATTATATACTAGTAGCTAGAAATTTCCAGCGGTATAAAAATCTTAACTTTTTTTGAGAAAAGTGTGGGGGATGATGCTGTGGATCACGAAATGCTAAATGAGACATCTACCAAATAAATCCAGTTCCCTCGATGTGCGAAAAATATAACAAAGGAACTTAAAGCTAAAAACATGTACGGACATTTCTGCCAGCAACACACAATAATACGTAAATTATGGTAAGAATTTTCATATTGTTCTTATTACAAGTTTTGACAGAGCATTTTAACGGAATAGGTCCTGTATTTGTAAAATGTTATTTTAGACATCGCTATTTGGAATATGGAATATGAAATCTGACCCCTTATAGTCTGGTGCCGAAACCCAAAATATCGTCCTACCCATGATAGCGTCCGTACAATGCTTTTTTGTTGTTTCTATTTCGTCAAGACCTATTGATTCAGAAACTGTTGGGTGCCACCTCAGCACCCTTGGGCATTTTGAGATATCCAAGATGGCCTCAAAATGGCTACCATCAAATATAAATAGCCATATATCAGCTATAAAAGTAGGTATGATGGTAATTTTAGTATCTTTGAATAGGTTTTAGGGGTCAAAGAATCCATATTTGTTTTTATCTAAACCACTGAAGTCTTCATTCACACTGAAATCCAATATGGCCGTCAAAATGACCGGCATCACATATAAATAGCTATGTATTAGTTACCTGAGCATGTATTGTGATGATTTTAGCATATATGAATAGGTCTTAGAGTTAAACGAATTCATATTTCTCCTTATATAAACCATTAACATCATCATTCACGCTGAAATCCAAGATCGCTGCCAAAATGGCCACCAACCAACCACCGCATATAAAAAGCAATGTATCAGCTATCTAGGCAGATATGGAGATGATGTAAGTATCTTTAAAATAGGTTTTAGGGTCAACGAATTCATATTTATTCAAATTGTGATTTTTAACTCATTTGTTATTGCCCAGGGCGCTAAAGAATCTAAAAAGTTTGGGGTGGAGGTGGAGACCAAAAGAGACTCACCAACCCCTAGGCTCACGCCACTACTGCATTCACTGTGCAAGGAAGTTGAGCAGTTGAACATCTATATTGGCGGAAGCACAAGGTAGATCTGTCAGACAACTACAACGTATTAGCCTGAATATGAATGAAGGTGCTGGTTACACATTATCTGGTAATGTCACAGGTGCCAGTGACTTGTTTGGTTCATCTTTTAGCCACCCCAACTGACATGGATCCAGATCTAGACTCGATCCTCCAGTCCTCGAATACTCACGCACGGCCGCTCCACTGTGCTGTAACTCGAATAAGGCAACATGAAGGATTGTGGGTAAAAAAAAGGCGCCGCCATTAGAGGCCAGAAGGATTCAGGTTAATCCAGATCAGGCGATCCTGGTTTAAAGCACGCTCTAGATGAGCCACCGCAACTGACATGCTGACATGAATCCAAATAAGGGGATCCTGGTTTAACGCTTGCTCTAGATGACAACTTGCAAATTTGTAGCTCGTTTTACATTATCAGCAAGTACCTCGATTGTGGGTAACTAGGTGTGGTTGTCACTTTTGGTTGTGTATCTTTTGACAACCAAGTGGTGTACCAAAGCTCTGATATCGTCCCAGTTGACTTGCATTCACAGCTTTGCTGCAATCAAGGTGGTAGCCTCTGCAGTTATGTCATCCATGGCTGTCTAATTATATGGCCCTTTAGAAGCACTTTGATAACAGCTGCCTTCCAATTTCCAAATATATGCCACAATGTCACAGCCAAAGAAGGCATGAGCAGCCAGAAGTTGTGATATAATATCTACATGCTTCTTTGCAGTTGCTGCAATACTTCTTTTTGCACGGTAGGAACTAGTACCTTCATAGTAATACTGGTAAAATTGTTGTATACATGTATACTATATAGCATAAGTGAGCAGGATTACAATAGTGGCATCACAGCCACTTCAGTATAGTTTAGATAAGGACGAATATGAATTTGTTGACCCTAAAACCTATTTAAAGACACTAACATCATCTTACCTGCTAAGATAGCTGATACATGGCCATTTATATGTGGTGGTTGGTGGCCATTTGCCGGCCATATTGGATTTCAACGTGAATGAAGACGTCAGTGGTTTAGATATGGACAAATTTGAATTCATTGACCCCTAAAGCCTATTCAACATGTTCAAAGACTAATATCATCACACACCTGCTTAGATAAGCTTAGATAACTGATCATTGTGCGGACGCTACTTTTGGGTTTTGGGCTTGGGCACCAGAATATTAAGCATAATTTCATATGCGAGTATAACAAGCTTCAGTACAGTACCCTGACGTATAGATGTTCTTGTTTTACTTTTCTTTATGTATTTAAAACGCTCTGTGTTCGTAAACTCAATTAGTAATGATACATTCCGTCTGATTCGATGCCCGATGGCATATGTGGTGTTATGTAACTGCAAATATCGGTCAATTTACCGACCAGGACAAGGCTATTGACCCCTATTTCACGCATTTCTTAAAGTCATAATGTACGATCTTTTTTCAGAATTTACCTTTATTTTTTTCAAAACCGATTTTTTGGCATATTTGTAATACTTACACATGTTCTAACTTAAATCTATGAGCAAACTGTCAAATTCGTCCTATTTGTAGTAAAACGGGACGATTTTCTGTTGGTCCGACATAAAGTCATAATTTTTTAGATTATGACTTTATGTCAGCCACGATCGCAAACCGTAGTCTCGTACAAAACTAGCTTGGTTACGCTCCCTCCACATGTGGAGGGAGCGTAACCAAACTGGCCGCGTAGGAGACTAACTCTGAGGCCGCACTCGCTATCCTAATCCAAATAGTGCGAGATGTTTCGAGCAGTGATAGAGCAGTTTATGATGTTGTTTCTTTGCAAATTCCCAATGTTTTTCGCGTCCAAATGTATTGTGAACTTTCATAATGATTGCATATTATAATTTTAGAAGAAAAAAAGAAAAATCTAAAAATTTAAAAAGATCGTACATTAAGGCTTTAACTGAAAATTAGTTGTTAACATGGTTAAGGAAAATTTAAGTAGAAATTTTGAATTTAAATAATTTAAGTCGGTGCAGGCGGAGAAGTTAATGTAG
Organism: Amphiura filiformis; assembly: GCF_039555335.1. Taxonomy (NCBI): domain Eukaryota; kingdom Metazoa; phylum Echinodermata; class Ophiuroidea; order Amphilepidida; family Amphiuridae; genus Amphiura; species Amphiura filiformis. Next base: position 70,983,058 of record NC_092633.1, read on the forward strand.
AACGGTTATTTAGTCGGTCAATTCAGTTACATGTTATTAAGTAATATTTATGAAATGTTTTAGTGCTTTACTATCCATTATTCATTTATATATGTTGACTAATTTCTCTGCAGCAACTTGTCAAATCAAAAAGAACAGCTCACCCGAGTCTATGCTCGTTTATTAAATTGAAATGGCTTTAATGCTGGTTACATTAATTTGATATGTATTTTGCTCAAATGTAATTTTAAGTACATAAACCATTGCGTTACTTACTTACGATCAACGTATCGAATATGTACACACAAGTAACCACACACGCTGAACTTCAAAGCTTGTGACGGTGACTCGAGGTATATATAGCGCCGTAAGTTAAGGTTGGTCTTAACCCTGGAATTATGGAAAGTTTCGAGCTCATAACTACTAAATATTATTGTTGGTCTAAAGTATATAAAAATTTAGAATGGCAAAGACTGTAAGGTCAAATTTGGGCCAAAATGCTCATTTGTGGCCCAAAATCCCCCAAAACGGTTTTTTGGCCCCTTCTTTTTCGTTAAACGTAACTAGATAAATATATCTAGGAGCCGTTTTTTTTTTTTTTTTTTTTTTTTGACCAGATTTGAGAAATTTGCTCTAAAAATGGAAAAAAAATGCTAAATTTTAAAAACAAATCATGAAAAAGCACGATTTTTGCCCAAATTTCAATTAGTTTTGGTGAAGTTGATCAAAATTCAACAGATTCATATTCGTCCTTATTTAAACTACTGAAGAGGCCGCCAAAATGGGCACCACAACATTACAGAGTGTCCCTCTGTAATATTTGCACTAAATATATTTTGATATGTAAAGAAACCTTTAATCGTTAGCTTTAATAAACCAAAACAATTATTTCAATCGGCTCACAACTTTTGAAGATATGTCCTTTTAAAGAAAAGTACCCGTTTTTCACTCTGACCGCGGATAGCCAACAGAGTGGTTAGGATGGGTAATGCTGTGGAGTTTAACGCCAAAATAGGCTCTGACAGTAAAGCATGGACCCCCGTAATGGGCAAGTATGGTATTGGTAAAATCAACAGCAGATGGGAGAAACTGTTGGAATTCTGCATGCGCCACACGTTGACAGTCTGTAACACCCACTTCCAGCATAAAGCCTGTAGCAAGGTAACATGGACTTCACCTTGTGGGAAATACAAAAATATGATTGACTTCATCATAACTCAACAGGAGAACCTAAGTACCATCCAGAATTTCCGATCATACTGCTCAGCTGTTAAGGGCTCAGATCACAATCTATTGATCGCTCAAGTATTTTCAGCACCAGTCCGAACCAAACGCTTAAAAACAACTCCAAAAAGCTATGACGTCAGTAGACTTACCAACCCCCTGCTTGCAGAAGAGTTCAGAGCCAAGATTGGTGGTACTTTTGAACCCCTGCTTCAACTGGAGGATACTGATGTAGAAGACCTGTGGGCTAAGTTCAGAGACACCATAAACAAAATTACTGAAGAATCAGTTGTATTAGGAGGGCTCGCCAAGTGAAGTGATTGCCTGAAGAAGTCAGGAAACTGTGCCACTTGAGAATAAAAGCCAGAGTCTTGATGTTGAACAACTCCTCAGCTTCAAACAAGAACTGCTATCGGAAGCTGAACAAAGGAGTCAAATATCAAGTGAAGCAGTGGAAAAGAAAACTTCTTGAAAAAGACGTTCAAGAAATGGAAGAAGCCCATGCAAAGAACATAAGCCATGATCTTTTCAAGAAAGTCACAAAACTAGCAGGGGATAAAGCCAAAGTTCAATCTGCAGCCACAGACAAACATGGTTCACTGAAAACAGCCCCAGAGGAAGTAATGAAGTGCTGGGAGGAATACTTCAGTAAACATCTGAATACAGAATTCCCCAGAGACTGTAATATACTTAACTCCATCCCGGAGCCTGTCAACCCCGCTACAGCAAGTTTGCCCTTTTCCATAGATGAAGTTTAAGACGTCATCAAGAAGCTTAAAAACAACAAAGCGTGTGGTTGTATTCATGTTTGCATTTATGTTAAAATAAAGAAATATATAAAGGTAAATACCGTAAACGTTCGCCTAATGGCGCTATGGACTGCCTTGACATGACTGGAATTTAAGGCACAATCTAAAAGTGCCCTCCCATAAAAATCCCACCAGCAAATGAGGGCACGTGCCCTTAATTCTTGTTGGGATTGTCAGAGGAGGGAGGTCTCTATTTGTACCTGAAATTTACTCCAAGGCAAAGGAGCTCATGTGCGCCATTAGGCGAACGTTTACGGTATATGCTTATGCCAATTTTGCTCGAAATTGCTATTTTTGGACTTTGTCATTTTATTTCGTTCCAATGACCGGTCAGAATGGGAAACTTTTTGACCGATTTTGACCATTTAACCACCAAAATACTTCTGTCGATCTTTTGTAGCAATAGGGGCAACATGAAATTTTGATGGTTATCCCTACTAATAGTAATATAGATTTGCAGTAGCATATCAAGCAAACAACAGGGAGGGAGAATGTTGCTGGAGCCCATGAAGTAATTTCAGTAATAAATGATTTGCTCTTGTGACTTGGCAAGCTTAAGGCATGAGGTATGGGCGAACTTGAAGCACAGGTATCTGGAGAGGGGAAGCAACGAGTTACCCCAAATCACAGCGGCAGGTAGTGACTGGGCCGCCGAGTGCGAATATGTATTTATTTTGTAAGGTTCGTGTTTGTCCTAAATTTTGGGGAGTTTTCCCCAAATTTGATATTTTTGGTGATATTTCAAAAAAGCGACATGCCACAGACAACTCTTTGAGCACATAGTTTGTTATTGTTATTGCAGTTCTTTTCCACATACCTACGTTACCATTCGCTTTAGTGATATACTAATATTATATATTTTGTGACTGCAATTTGGTGTTTTCAATGCGTTTTAAACTTATAATGAAATTAAAGCGAATATCTAGTCACGCTCCTTTTAGAATTTTTACCTGATCGTCAGCTTTTGCAGGCATCAGAATGCAGATTGGCTCCCGATAGATGTCGTATTCCTCTATGTGGGTTACTTGATGATAAAATTATTTTGAATTCCTTGTAACAACATACAAATGTTCGTCTGGAAACAGGTCTAGGACTGATTTTGGAACAGCTATAGACTTGTGCCGTATCAAATCTCATAAAAAGCGCACGACTGGGGAGTATGTTTTTATGTTTCCCGCACGAAAGCTTGCGTCAACATCTATACTGTACTTCTTTGGAAACGTTGAACTTTGACCATTCTTTGTATAATGCCCTGTTATGACCTTGATATGTACGCTCAGCGGGCTGCAACGTTCATTGTTCTATTGTGTCTGATTAGAGCGCTGACATATTGGAAAATATTGCCAATCAGTATTCATGAGAGTGTACATTCAACGTCCAGTTTTCGAAATTGGGTGACTTGTGCTTGGCAGGTGCGAAATACATCTGACTGGGCGTTTTAATTACGTAACGCATAACGGCATTGATGTCATCGAATGGCTGCTTAGTGCTATTATGTATTTAGTTTCTATAATAAATATTATTACATTTATTTTCCTTTCTTTTCTTTCTCTGTACTTATTCTTTCCTAGGCCTACACTAACTTTATCACTCCCTCGCGCTCCTTCTCTCTCTTCCCTTCTTCCCGCTCATTCTTTCTTTTTGTCCTTTCCCTGTCATTCCAATAATATGTCCTTATCTTTCTATTATTTTATTTACTTCTCATTATTTCTTTCTCTTCATTTTTCCTCTTTCTCCCTTCCTGTAGCCCCTCTCATTCTCCATATCCCCTCCTCCCCTCTTCCTCCATCATCCCCTCTCAAGACTTCTCACAGGGGTGAATCTGCCCTTCCCCAACCCCCCCCACTTTGGGTACGCCGCTATTTATATACCAATCTCCTTCTTAAAATAGAATTAAATGGATATTTGCGAGAAAAAAATTTATAGGCCTATACTTATATACATACGCAGCGATTACCATTATAGAGTACTATAGAAATATGGACCTGGCAACCTTAATACATTCTGATGTGTAATCGATCAGCAGGGCATTCAATTTATTTAAATGAAGCGCCTAAAGTCAGGTGGGTAGACTTTATAGACTTCAGACCCGCACAAGCGCACATTTGGGATACGTGAGAACAATGGTACCACTTTACACATGACTGCCCTTACACATGACTGTATTGTGGTCACTGATACTCGCCTGTTGTGTAAAGCGTTAATATGATGCTGGATCAGTGACCAATTTAATGGCGGAACCCCTATCTTCGAAACAATGGTACCATTTTTATGAATAGCCTACCGGAAAATCAAATCAGCATCAATGGAACAAAGCATTACGTAATCTTTTTCCTCTCCTTTCTATCTCTAACCTCCTTGTGTACGCTTGATTGGGTACTGTATAGCATCCGCTTTATTTAGTTGTTTACCACCTGGTTAGTAGATAATCCTACATGGATACAGTAGTTTAACTATGGCGTGAGCATGGTGATAGACTCATCATTGATTAGGCGCGGACCCGGTTCGCGGATATTAAAAGCACAGCGTGTATAGCAGAAAATTATAATAGAATGTTTGGAATTTTGTACTAACTGCATTCTGCAATACGTATTTATTTATTTATTTATTTATCTATTTATTTAGGCATGCCTATTTGTTTATTTACTTACTGTATATTAGTTAGTAATTAGTAATATTCCATGTTCATCGGTTTATTATTGATTGTTGATAACTTGAAAACTTAATTGATTGATCGATTGATAGTCATTACACGTTATATTCCTAGTTTATAGGCCCCTATGGAACGACTATTAATTTTGAATAGCATCGTACATTATATAAATAGGCATATCAGTGTTGATTTATTCTATTCAGTAATATCAAGGATTATTATCAAACTTCTCACAGTTAATAGTCAGTTGACTCAGTGGTAACGGACTGAGTTTTACAACAGGGAGGTCCCGGGTTCGATTCCCAGCTCTGCCTATTTTTTTCAAGGATGAGAAAAAAATGCAATTTCTGAACTGCAAACTTATTTGGCGCGCGATCTGAGCTGGTCCTTTTCTGGTGGTTGTGTTTGTTATATGCACGCTCCCTCTGGAATCCAAACCAGGTTCCCGCCCTTTACATATCCCTTAAGTGAAAACAATTTTTGAATGTATTGCCACAGAGCACCTATCCTTGAGAGGGCACTCTATTCACGTGGTTTCTTTTCCAACGCTAAAAGATCACGAATTTTGGTGGTTTGCAAGAGAAAAGTGTCCGCACTATCGATTGATTACGTAACTGTTATGAATAATTTATCAGGTTTTTCAATGCAATCGCCTCGACCCATTAGTACATTATTATCTGTATTATCAAAGTACTTGGAATAGCAATCCGGCGAGTTCAATGAACTACGCCATAATACTGACGGAGTTTTAATGGCGTTTCTTCTCTCCATACATAGATGAAAAAATACAATAGATGAAGGTCAACACGTATGACCTCCTACGTGACATATTATATGAGATGTACAAAACCTGAATATCATAAAGATCAGTATTCGTTTGTGCATATGGACTGCACATATACGATGTTAAGGGGTGTTTTGGAATGGCAGGTGAGTCAGGGGTCAAAAACAAAATTGTTACCTTTTGACCTCAGCACATGTGTATGTATGATGTGCCATACAAAAATTAACAAAACAATACCTTAAAGTATCATTTTTTAATGTTTTTTGCCATAAACAGTATCTTTTACAAGCTGCAACTATTTGTACCGGGGGCGTGTCTGTTGCCATGTCGTTAACAGACGGACAGACCTTGAATAATATATATTTTGGCTTTACATTACGCATTGCTTAAAGCAATTATAGTAGCCTTGGCCCAAGGCTTTGGGTCTAAAGTCACAGGAAAGCACACAATAACAGAGATGATTTTCATTTTGGACTTTACTAAGTCCAGATTTATTTTAAACTTGAAATTAAATTCACTTTGTGTAACAAGTATGATTTTGAATGTCCAATTTATTATCCATTCCAAAAGGAGCACCCCCCTTCCAAGGCTATATGATTAGGATTTGGACTAAGGTTAGGAATTGATATAGGATTAGGGTTTGCCTGTTAAGGGTATGTTAGGGTTAAGGTTGGGATAAGGGTTAGGTTAGGGTTAGGATTAGGATTAGGGTTAGGATTAGGGTTAGGATTAGAATTACGGTTAGTGTTATGGCCCATGTTTAGGGTTTAGGGTTATAGGGTTATAGGGTACCGTATGTAGGAGGGGTCTGCAATTACCTTGGATAAAATACAGTTGTTTTGTGGGTGTGTGTACATCTGTACAGTTACATGTATGGCTATGTGAATATAGGCCTGTGATTCATATGAAGAATGTGCATGGTCTTTTTATAGTATAAGGACAAATTGGCCAATGCCAGAGGCTATATGCATACCAATGTGTGTACATCTACAAATGAGAAATTTTTGGTGGTTTGCTTTTCATTGCAAATTGCAGTCATTTTAAATTATCGCAGTTTTTTAATTGCAACTTCCTACGCACAAAATGGCGTTTAATTTACTCGCAACATTACGCGTCTGGTAAAGCCGTGAAATTGTGCCTATTTAGAGGATATCTCATCATTTGTATAATGTACATCATCACTATACTTGTCCATGTTATCAAAGATATGGCTATATCGCAGTAGCTGTGAATTTCAGCCCCCCCTTATGGCCAGGGTACCAGGGGATGGGTGGCTGGGACTTATACCAGGGCTAAATTTCAAAAATGTTAAAACTCCCGGCCAAGTCCCGGACCGACGGGAAACAACACATGGCCGGCCCTACAGGGACAAATTTTGTGTCAATGCCCGTCTGTTATAATAAACTGCCCGGCTATTTTTCCCGGGTACTCTGCACTGCAGGTAGGGGTTGGAGTGGGTCAGGGACTCAGGGTTTCAATTGACAAGTGCATTATCAACAGTCTTCATTTTCACGTGCATGAAATCTATAAGCTTAACTACTGAACATACAGGCCTATGCACCCCCCCACAATCATAATTACTCACATCACTAGTATCACAGGGTCAGGCTTTCAATTGACAAGTGCATTATCAACAGCCTTGCATTTTCACGTGCATGAAATCTATAAGCTTAAATACTGAATATACAGGCCTATGTACCCCCCCTCAGCACACACACACAATCATAATTACTCACATCACTAGTATCACAGGGTCAGGGTTTCTATTGACAAGTGCATTATCAACAGCATTGCATTTTCACGTGCATGAAATCTATAAGCTTAAATACTGAATTATACAGGCCTATGTACCCCCCCCTCAGCACACACGCACAATCATAATTACTCACATCACTAGTATCACAGGGTCAGGGTTTCTATTGACAAGTGCATTATCAACAGCATTGCATTTTCACGTGCATGAAATCTATAAGCTTAACTACTGAACATACGGGCCTATGCCCCCCCCACAATCATAATTACTCACATCACTAGTATCACAGACATTCAAATTCCATCATGAAATCTATTCGGCTTTCACAGTACACTGATTTTCAAGTTCAAACGCTAGCTCTTCAAAGGTGCTGAATTCGACCATCATGCAAATCGCCAGATATCGTATGAGCAAATTAACATAAGGGCGCACATCACTGAAAATGATGCCAGTTTTTCTCTATAAAAATGCTAATTAAAATCATTTAAACAATTTTTGATATCTGCCATCTGTGATACACTTGTAGATTTAATATTACTAATCATTACCAATCCAAATTTAGCCAAAATTATGCAAATGTCTGCTCATTTTAATGCTTACTTTTAAAAATTAATTAAGATTTGTTCCAAGTCTACCATGTTACAATACTGATAATTCAATAAAAAAAACTTTTTAGACTGCAACAAGTCTGTCCTAAAACATTGTATTTATTTGGATAATGAATTGGAAATTCAAAATCATATTTGCTACACAAAGTAAAATTATTTGAAGTTTGAAATATATAGTGGACAAAATAAAGTCCAATTTGAAAGAATTTAATGTTCAATATAGAATATAGGCCTATTCAACAATTAAATTGCTTCATATGCCCCCACACGTTGTGTTGTCTCATATCCCTGGTCAAATCCAGCTTGAAATAAATATAGGTCTAAATGTGCTGATATTACCTCATGTTGGTTTCTTTAGTGTTTACATGTAAATGGCTAGCATTACACCTGGCACCACTTTCCATACTGTTAGATTACATACATGTAGGACCAAAAATAGTGTACTCACAAGTTTTAGGAAACTTACCAAATCATAGATCCAAACTCAATATCCTACAATTGATCTTAGATTACATGCATGCAGCTGTGGCACCAAAATAGTGCCCTCGTAAGTTATACCTTTTATATCTTGTTTGGAAGATTTTGAACTTAATAATTTTGGTATAGGCCTACATTTTTGATGGTTCATTGACACATAGGCCTACTATGTTAACTGTAAAGTAGCGCCTATGTTAAATACAAAATAATAGGCCTATGATATCTTGATAATGATAATGTCGCACACCCATTATAACTTTAGTAATTTAGGCATAGGCCAATTATAATAGTCTACATGAATTTTCACTGAAAATTAATTTTACTGTTCTAACCATGTCAAAAGACTTTGTCAAGTCTAAAGCAATAGAGGGTATACAATAGAATGTCACTCATGGCACAGTCAATCTCATCATATTCATTGAAATTAAATTTTGACAGTCATATAAGGTACTACGGGCCAATCGCATGATAATAAGCTATAATACAGATAAAAACAGGTGATAGGTATGAATGGTTTTGGAATCGAACTACACACCTGTTCTCTGTCACCTTAAAACTATTCCATGTCTATCCCTGAATGAACCAACCGTAACGGTATAACAATAGCTGAGTTCAGACCCAAAGAAATTGATACATTTGGACACACCTCAGTGATCCGAATACATTAATGTCCAATTTTGTGGAATATAGTATTGGCGAGTTGTGATTTACTTTGCAGAGTTTTTAAACTACGTTTTAAAAATAAAATACGGCGGTATATAGGCCTATTATGTGTGTGGTAGCATGTACATACGAGCGTATAGTGTGGCGTAGGGCCTATAAATGGTGATGGGTGTGTATGGGCGCGGGGTGCTTGTTTTAGGGTGCCCTTATCTGTATGATATACCCTTTGTGAAATAGCACAAGGTTTGTGCGAAGTGGATGCCTTACATTTTGTTTCTTGTTATTTTTAAGTTAATATTTAGGCCATATTGGTAAAATACAGAGTGGATGTTCCTTAAAAACATCATCAATAAAACAATAACAAAGACGTATAGCAGAAGCAGTTTCACCTTCATTTATTTCCACATGATAATTATGCATATTGACATTTAACGTCATAATGTAAAATTCCTTTCAAATTTTAATATTGACCATAAATTACCAAAAATGATTGAAATAATATACGTAATAACTATCACGAAAGGTTTCTGTCCATTTTATTTAAGTCAAAATAATGAGGTATTAAAAAATGTAGTCATCTGGCTGCTGAGGCATGTGTAAGAATAATACAATGTCCACAAATTAGGTTGGGAAATACTGTACAAATATCACGTTAAAACGTCATCTATTATGCCTTCCGAATAACATGCGCGTATTTTTGGGGGGGCTTTGGGGGTGCCAGCCCCCCAGGGTAAAAGCAGGGGGCGGCCAAAATGAAGCGGCGGCCGAAGAAGAAGGGACGGCAAAAACAGGGGCGGCAAAAACGAAGGGGGCGGCAAAAAGAATTAGTAAATAAAAAAAAGGGCGGAAATGGTACTATACATCAAATTGTGGTGCTTTTAGGGCGCTAGCGCCTGAAAACTTTTTTTTGCTCTTCACTTTTTCAAACGAGCGAGAAAAACATTGGGTCAACCTTTTCGGGTTGTTGAGGAAGGGGCGGCAAAATTGAATTTTCTTCACCCCCCCCCCGGGGTTGGGGCGGCCACGGTACGCCACTGAATAATGTACATTTTCTTAATTTTTGCCTTTGCCTTGTGGCATTACTTTCGTGGAGTGATTGAGGTTAACTGTTTGAGTGAATGAAACATTCATGAAGATTCAAGACAGTGCCAGTAAGTTATGGATGAATAATTTGTCTTGAGTCTTTGTAGGTGGAAGGGGTTAAAAATTTCGACCCAAGATGGGGGGTCGTAAAAAGTTTTGCCCGCGATATATAGGGGGTGTCATAAAAATTGACTCCGCTCACCAACATATTTGGGACCCCCCTTCCGAAGAAAATGCCAGTCCCCTAAAACACACACACGTGTACCTCACATACCCCGCAGCACCCACATCAACAAATCCACAGTCCATCGACGAACACACTCCTATCCCCAAATACCCTCACTCTGCTCTAACTCTACTAATAACTCGTCACCAAAAACTCCCAAAATAATTATACATGATGAAATACGGAATTTTACTGTCGTTTTAAACTAGCATCTCTGTCCTTCTCACTCACTGATGTAGAACGGGCGGTTTATACTTGAATAGATCTTCAAAGCGATACACGCTTTCCCATTGTTCCTTGGCACATATCACAATAACTGTATAGAAAACGACGGTCCCGCGCGATGAATCGCTGTGTCAGTCGCAATGCTATAAGCAAATATTTCTAATCTTTTTTTTTAGTATCACCACCAGATACTAAGTCCAGTCACATTAAGCGTACATTAGCTCGAGATACTCTAGCTAAAATACAGGTTTACATTTCCTATCTTACATTAAATTGCTGTATTTCAGCTAGAGCTCCAAACGACAAGCTTCCGGGTTTTTTTTGAGAACAATACTGTTACGTAAGATGAAGAAGAAACCCGCCTCGGAGCCCGCCCTACTCGTTATTTCATTGTACTTATTGCAATTTGCCTCCACACATTACGTAATCAACACAAAGCTTTTGTGAGGATTAGTGAGTGGATAAGAAATTGACAGCGGAGGATACGAAGGACACGCCGATTGCTAGTTGTCAATCATGAATTGCCGCAACGTTTTAATATTTTACTGCATGGCATTCCGCAAGCACCAAGACAAATTATGCCGTATTTTTCCCAAGATCATCACATATGAAGTAAGCTGAATGCGATCTGTACTTTTGTAACATTCCGATCGCTTTTGATCACCTATTATCGGCGAATTTGCTTGAAAACACGTGAGTTCATGTTGTGTAAACATAATTAGCATAGACACAAATGAAATTACGATGCAATACAATGCAATTTGAATGCGCAGCAGATCTATAGAAAAACGTTGCCCGGTTTTATGTAGAATTAGACCCTGTCTGGCGTACATCGACAACCTACAATGAGAACCCTTGAAATGATGAAATTGAGATTGAATAACTCGTCATACTGACAGTTGGTGCCATTTACTAAGTATTGCGAGGAGCGTTTCCCAGCAAAATATGGAATATATCTAACAGAAGATATAAATCGGAAATATTATTGTAACCACAGTGCAAGGCTTGTGTTGGGCTTCTTACGTGTCCAATTTTGTGAGGAGAAGTTGAAAAGGTAAGGTTTAATTAATGAATTCATGCTCAAAATTTCCGTTACGCGAATTCTGTAGATATGGCATATATCAGCAGAACTCGCCACTTAATTGAAAGATTTGAGCATGAAGTAGGTTATGAATGCACGCAAATTTGATTTTCCTCGATGTGACCATTACCAGAGAAGTCTTTTTCGTTTTAAAAGTGGGGAAATTCGTGAATTTTGATTGACAAAATACCATGTAGACATTATCGTTTCTGACCCTGCAAAATCACATGACATTGTCTGCTTAGACAAAATATATTAAGGCATATGTTGAGGTCCGAAGACCCAAATAAGTATCATAATTCTTTCTAGGGAGTATCCAACATATTCTAGCCAAATGACACGGAAATCGGTCCGAGGGAAGGTTATGAAATCTCGACTGAGTGAAAAAAGTGCGTGAGCCGATGTGGAACATTATATATACAGGCCTATTTACATAATTTCCTATGACCTTACACAAGTGACCATGCTCAAATATAAAACTAGAGAGATTGGTCATTGATGTGCACCATCAATTTTGATCCTGTGGTCAATATTGCTAGGCAAAAGTTCACAGCAAACATGGCAAATTTCTCTCGATTCTCGTCTATTTGAAACAAGATGGCCCCATCCCTTAAATATTACTCATTATATATTATGACAAATATTGGTATTATGACAATACGGTATATACATTGTATATAAAACGACTAATAGATCCTACTATCATGGCGTCAGGGCAATGGTTTATCATATCCCGTATGTTTCTTAAGATTCATTCATATTTGGGACAAATTGCTGTGCCTATTTTATATCATCGATTGGCTGCCTATAGTGCTGTTATTGTTAGGCCTATGGGGGGGGGGGCTGTGTTTAGTTTTTATAATAATTATTATTAGGCCTACATTTACTTATCATTCCTTTCTTTTCCTTTCTCTGTACTTATTATTTCCTTGCTAAAGTATCACTCCCTCTCCTTTTCTCCCTTCCCTTCTCCATCCCCTCTTACTTTTTGTCCCCTCTCATTCCTATCATTTCCTTATCTTTCTATTTATTTGCTTCTATTTATTTATTTATTTATTTATTTCTCTTCATTTCTTCCTCTTTCTCTCTTCCTCCAGTCCCCCTCCACCTCTTCCTCCCTCATCCCCCCCTCCCAAGAGCTCTCACAGAAGAGCTGCCCCCCCCCCTTGTGTAATGCACTGTTTATGCCAATCAATTCTTGAAATAAAATTAAATGTCAATTTGTGAAACAACTTTTATATAGGCCTACGCCAGTACTTATTATATGTTACATGTAGGCCTATATGTAGCTAGTATTACCATTATACAGTACTAAAGACATGGGGACATGGCAGCCTGAATTCTGATTTGCAATCGATCAACAAACGCATTCAATTGATTTAAATGAAGCACCTAAAGTCAGTGGGTGATAACGAACTAAGCACCCACGGCTAATGTGTGCCTTTTGTGCTTATACGGCTACTCAATTACACCCTTGGGATGTATAGGGACAAAAGGTACCTCTCGTTCGTGTAAGCGCTTTCACGTGACTTTCGTTTGGTCACTCATCGACAGTAGCTTGCCTATAGACGAATCCAACGAGCCAAGTCATGGTCAGGATTTGGTCGGCCATCTTTGGATAGCCGCTAGCACCAACCTGGTGTTATGAGCGCCCCATTGTGCAAATAAAAGCCGTCTAACACTTAGAGAAGATGCAAGGACGAGGAGGGTTAATAGAATAATATATACAATTGAGATAATTTCGCAGGTAATCCCGTCGCATCTATTCATACATAGTCCTTTTGTTCGCAAGTACATCCATTTGTAGCGTTTGATATGGTGTAGTTAATCCGATTATTATGTCACTTCAGCAGCGAATAGACCATGTAGAAGCTGTGTGTTTTGCCGAAGGGAACTATAGGGCCTATTGTGTTGTAAACTTTAATCATTCTTTTGTCTACCTGTGTTTTCGCAGAAGGTGTAAAACGGGTGATGGAATGCAGTTTAAAATTTCCGCCAAGGCCGAATCATTTCACATTTTGGGTGCATTTTACCCGACGGCTACCCAACTAAAGGCTGCTAGTCAGGTGTAGGAATGCGTGGATTTGGATTCGTCTATATAGCGTTAATACGCTGTCAGGTCAGTTACCGATTTAATGGCGGAAGGCCTTTGTCCCGAACAAAAGGTACCTCTCGATGAATAGCTTGGCGGGAACTCTAATTGGCACAAAGGAACCATATGCGTTACGTAATCTATTTCGTCTCCTTTCTATATCTAACCTCCTTGGTTTCACACACACCTGTGCGATTAGTCTATTCGTAAGGAGCGGTATTGTATTCACATACACCGACATGACAGGTGATGAGTGCAGTATAGTGAAGGGGAATACATTCAACAATAGAGGTTATCCGTGTTCTATAAGTTGCATATCCTATCAGCGACTGCTATACCTTATTTAGGACTTTCAAAAGAAGTACCTGCATGTGCAACCATGACTGCTTCAAAAGAGCCCGCCAAAGTCCGAGGTCGTGCATTGAATTGGTTTGAATGAGGAATACTACGGGAATCAGCGCCCTTTGTTAGAGTCACGTCACTCATGAGTAAAGAGGATAACCTCTATTGTTTTCACCTATCGCTATGGTAATGAACCATGTTACATCACTACTTCTATGGCAAATAGTGTCTCATTTAAACAACAATAGAAAACAAAACAAAACACATACAAAACATAGGCCATATGCTTGAGCGGGACATGTGCTTCCATAAGTCAATAGCATGTCTTACATTTGGTAGGCCTAGGTGTTGAGCCGTGACTCGGTTGCAATGTAAAACCTGTTTTGGATACTTCTTCAGTAAGGTGACGAAAAAAAGAAATCCTGTTCTACGGGCGGACGGATCTTTCAAGTAGGGTCGGTCGGTCGGCCTTAAGACGTATTAGTCTAGGGTCTTACGTCGTTTGGTGAGAAGTTCATATTTATATGAAATATAACCAAACGTTGTCTATTTGGGGTGAGGGGTGCGTGTCGGGATATATGGGTGGGGTTTGTTTGTGTGGGGGTGTATGGGTATTCATACGTTCCTATTTGGAACTGAAATATTATTAATTGTGGTTAGCGAAAATCTAATTTTACCATAAAGGTCAATACTTTTTGCATTCAAAATGAAACATTTTTGCCAGTATGACTGAAATAAGCTACTACATAATAGTTTTCAATCATATATGTGCAACCTCAAATAGAAATAATTAATGGGTTTCGGCAGGATATTAAGCACCTTGTCACTCTAGTTTGGCTTTAGCAAGGGCAATTTTGACAAGCGTACATGTATGCGGATTTTGCTGAAGGTTTAAAATCATTAAGATTTGATAAACCTGTTATGAAGTCAGAAATATGGGTGAACTAGTGCATATAATCTTTCAGATGATAAATGTAGCATAGCAAGAAAGACTAAATGACAAGTATCGTATTCTCATATTTCATGCTGCACGCAATGCCTGGTATGAGATACATAAATTATTAACATGATTAAGGGCTGGGGTATGAACGTTTGGACAGTATTTATTTTGGGACATTAGAACACATCAGACATATCGAATTGCATTCTGAATACGAAGAATGCCATTATGATATCAAATAATTTTGATTTTTTGAAATTCGCAATTTAATACACATTTTATGTCAAATCATTAAAAATTGATATTTTTGATATTTAACAGTACTTGAAGTAAACTTTATAAATCTGATGATTTATACTTGAAGTGTATGTAGGTGGGATGAAAAGCCGACGATCAATTGAAAATTTTGACCTTTCGTATTGAAGAAATTAGGTCTTTTGGGGAAAAAATCCATATCTTCAATATGAAAGGTCAAAATTTTCAATTGACGTCGGCTTTTCCTCCCTGCTACATACACTTTAAGAATATATCATTAGATTTATATAATTTACTTTGAGGACTGTTATATATCAAAAATTGAAAAATATCAAATTTTTATAATTTGTCATAAAATTTGTATTATATTATGATTTTCAAAAATGAAAATTATTTGATATCAGAAAGACATGCTTCGTATTCAGAATGCAATTCGATAGGTCTGAGGTGCTCTCATGTCCCACAAAAAATACTGTCGAAAAGCAATAAACGCTCATTTTGGATCCCTTAACGCGGCAAAGATGTTCTGTGATATTTTCGGACTTTGCTTAATACGCTCCACTGGCCAGTCCATGCACAATACCGATAAGATTCCGGCGATGACGCAAGGGCCATCATAACGCCACATTACTGTGATTTCACGCATCACGAACTTGGTAAATATTTATGTTGCAAAAATGTTACAATACGCGCGATTGTGTAAAGCCTGGGATCGCAGCTGCCATCCTGTTTTCTATCCGGGTTTTCTATTGCAACATCGCAAACTATAATTGAAACATAGTCAATGCGATGTATAACTACAGTAAGCCAAAAACTTAGGTACCAGCCCGGGGGTACCAGTTATGCTCACTCCTTGTATATCCTAAACAAAGATAAATATGTCATAATTTTAGCTCGAATTTAAGGCCTCATTTGTTGAAATTGTTCAAGAAATAAAGACACGACGATCCAAAAACCCAAGGAAGATTCCAATTTAAAAGTTGCAATTTGCTCCGTTGCATGCCATATTGATTTGTACACAACGCGTTCGCTAACAAGAGAACTAGCGCCGTGCTTCCATTGATTAGCACGTTAAAATTAGTGTCGTGCTTTCATTGATTAGAACACACGTGCAACTTTTGATTTCGTTTCTTCATTAGGTATTAGATCACCGTTTTTTAATTCTCAACCAATTTCAACAAATAAGGTCTTAAACCAGAGCTAATGAGTACAGCTACGAGCGTATTTGCTGTTTGTTTTAATTTTGACATATTTGTCTTTATTTAGGATATGCAGGGGTAAACACAACTGGTACCTTAAATTTTTGGCTTACTGTATTGTGGGGTAACCAATAACCCATTTTTAAATATCACCTGAGATGATTGTGATAGAATATATCGACTAATTCCGCAAAGACTGAAATCACTTCCTAGACAGCCAGCCAGAGATAGCGTATTCCTCGCTGGTCTACACATGTAGTATATGGCGTTGTGTGCTACTTAAATGGAACCTATGTTTTTTGGCATCCTCACATCACATCTTACACCTGTTATGATAAAACTTTAAAGATTGGTTCCATTTTTCAACAAGAATTTGTCTTTAAAAAGACAAAGTTCACGGATCAGGTGTATAGTTCTCTACTTTGGTCTAACTTTCAATATTATTATACTAACCCACAGATACTAACCTACTCTGCACTGATTTAACAATAAATAAGTGATTTGAGGCATAAATGATACTTGCATCTTGACTCTGGGAAATAATTTTCAAAAAACCTCATTTTGCATAAATTAGGTTTTTAAGCCACCTACAGGAAACAAACTTACATCAAAATGTCCACTTTATCAGCCCATCAGATGCTATTTCCCATTCGACACCCCATTCCTTTTTAAAAGAAGTTTTATTTGGAAGCAAATCGCCTAATGTTTTTCAGGAACACTGCATGTTTGTTGAATAGTTTTCTATACAGATGCTAGATGGCAATATCACTAAAGTAAACACATTACACTACATGGTCTTGCTAGTTTTTGTCAGCATATCCCAGCTTTTTATATGCACACCAATTATTATTTTGTAACAGAAAATATAACATTGGATATGTTTATACACACATTGCTTGGTTATTAGAAGAGTCAATAAACAACCAATTTAACTAACAGTGTTTAATCAGGGAAGTGGTTCAATTAACTATAGAGAATGGGCTTAATTTTGTGCGCTGTAGTTATATTCTGAAGTAAATCGCCTATTGCAGGTTTCTATGCCGTATCACTAAATAAATAAAATTATAGCTAATTATACTGACCATGGTAACCTGCTTAACCAATCAGTTATGTGTATTGTCAGCATGTGATTGCTATAAGCCAATTGTAAACATGTTTAATAAAAAAGGCTAAAAATTCCCTACACTAAGCAGTCTCTCTGAAGATTAAATGTGCTAAATTGTCCTTGTCATGGGGAGCAGGATTAGATAAAGGCATACAAACGAGGGTATGAGATATTAGGAATGATTTCCTAGCCTCTTAACCACAGGTTTGGTGGCTTACAATAGCTATTGAAGACACATGGTATGTAGGGGATAAACTGTGCATATGAGATGTGGGTGCAAACGGTTTTAATGTTCACTGGCGCGATCGAAGTTTCAAAATGGTCCAAATGTGGTATGTATCTCAAATTGTTTCTCTCATCGTTAGGAATAAAAGAATCATAAATTATTGTTCTACCTTGCTTAGGTCAGGAATGAAAAAGTCAAATAGGTCCAAATGTCAACATTGTATACTTAATACGAAGAAGGGAGCGTGGCCGAGCGGTTAAGAGGGGAGCGTGACCGAGCGGTTAAGGCGTTGGACTGTAAATCTAAGCATGCTATGGGTCGACGGTTCGAAATCTGAGGTCCGCTTGAGCTCGGTTGGCTCTTTGTGCCCTTGAGCAAGGCACTTCACTCTACTTGCTTAGTGCTTCGGAATTGGGGGCACTCTAAGCCGTCGGTCCCTTGTATATGTATTTCTGACATTAATGCAGTGGGTACGTTAAAGAACGTCACAGGCTATTCGAAAAGAGCAGGGGATCATCCCGGTACTGTTGATCTTTGCTATATGTAACCAATATTATGCTTTTGATTTACCATGTGTATTTACCGTTTTACAATTTGTATTTTACAGTAATTTATAATTGTATGAGGGCCTGCTTGGAAAGCAGTGCTTGACACTGAAGTGGAATATAAAGAAAGATTATTATTATTATTATTATTATTATTATTATTATTATTATTATTATTATTATTATTATTATTATTATCATTATTATTATTAATGTAGCAAGACAAAATTAAATGCCAAGGAGATATACTTTGTAATAGTCCTTGTCGCTCCCAATTGGAGAATAAAGGTATTGTTTTTAGCCGCTGTTGTGCATCCATCGTCTTATATAACATGGACGACATCATTATTTTAAGCCCGGGATTTTAAGTAAAACAAAGACACGAAGCCGAGTTGTTTTACGCCAATTCAAATGAAAATATCATAAGTATACCAAATTCTAATCTAACTAAATCCTATGATTTTACAAGGAATTACCTAGGGCTTAAAATCGAGATTGTGTAAAATAATGTTGAGTGCCAACGTAACGTCCTGCCTGACCGATCTGGACTTGCTTCCAATTTTTTTGTCCAATCATGATTGGAAATATCATGTCAAGTTCGGCTTTTTTTAAACATTTACCCAGTCAGTTTTGTATCTGCATGGTGATCAAAGCTTTTGACTTTAAAAGGTAATAAATTTCCAATCCATCGTGATTTCAATGATATTCTACATGTTCTACAAGCATGTAATCTGTGCAATAGTAGAAAGACCACATCTGTATCTGCTTTTAAGATATTAGTTGAACATTTTTAGACAAAGGTGACAAAATGCATCTACTCATTTTGATCTTTTAATTTTACCCGGCTGTTATTTCTGAAAAGTAACGTGAGCTGAGACATTTGGGGTGAAAATGCAATTTTGGGGATTTTTTTATTTTTTACCAAAACAGTCAACAGTAAAATTTCCTGTAACTTTGAAAGTTAATTATATAAACTTCATGTCACATATGTATTAAATATAATTATGTTAATGCAATACATATACTGTTTGATTAAGTTAACAAAACCTAAGTCTTTAATTGAAAGTAATATGCTTGATACGTGACAACAAATGCACACATACTGCAGTTACTGTCCGTTTTCCTATACACAATACACAGTTCTCTCACCATTGAGGTGTGACCTCTACAAATAGTGTATGTTAGAAGTATAGGCCATTGCCTAGTTAACGTCACTGTGTGACAAATAACCTGGCAATATTTAATGTACTCTCTGAAATTCTTGAAAATATAGTTTTATAACATGTCCTAAATTTTAGCTAATTTAGGTGTTTGGAAATATTCGCACTTTGGTGTTTTAGTGTATGTTATAGGTAATAGGACATTGCCTAGTTAACGTCACTGTGTGAAAAATAACCGGCCAATTTTTAAAGTTCTCTCTGAAATTCTAGAAAATATAGTTTTGTAACATGTCCTAAATTTTTAGTGTTTGGAAATATTCGCACTTTGGTGTTTTAGGAAGGATATGTAAACGACAGATAACACCAAAAAATATGAAGAAATTAATTATTGAAATAGAAATTACCGTGTTACGGTCTACAACCATTATGTTTCTCATTTTCAAGAATGCTGGTTAACAATATGCAGACTATTGTCTCATTTCGTAAACAAAGGCCCACACAGTATTGTTACCTTTCGTTTGCTTTATAATCGGTTACCCAACTGAAACTATAATACCAGCTCATTGCAATATCGCACAGGTAAAACAGAAACATTTGTAGTGTGGATTTAAACAGAGAAGATCTGATTTAACATAGTTGAGCTGTTTTCAATGAGTGTTATCTTGGTTTAATATTAATAGCTTTTAATGGAGTTTAAGTGTTGAATTCTACTGTAGACATGACTGTATCATGATACAATACGATCAAATATTATCACTCTTTTAACTAATTACTACTTTATAGCCAGCAGTCTTCTTCTTGGTGATCACAGATATTGCAATGTTCTGGGCGGCTGATGTATATATCCTTATTCACTTTTCCTGTCAAAATCAGCGAAGTCCATTGTAAACTTGCATTTATATATCCTTGTGTATAAAATCCTCGCACAAAAATTGTGCTGCTTTCTCCAAAGACTTAACTCCTTGCGCAGATCTCCAAAAACTTAACCCCTTGCGCAGTTCTCCAAACATGGTGTTTCTTTCACCAATCACTCTTCTTTCTCCAGGAAACAGGCTTCTTTCTGTTGACAGATGTGTTGTTTTAAAAACCAGATTCCAGCAAATAGACAGAAGAACTTTGAACAGGAGCACATTGGTGTACTCAAAATCTCCTTCGTTGCTGTATTAAAATAGCACATTCCCAGCAAACACAAAACGTTTTCGACATCATTCGCAAAAAGTTATAAAAGGTTGTCAGAAAACGTTTAAATGTCGGGTTATATAAAGGGTACATTAATGGTATAAAACGTTTTCATAACATTAAAAACATTAGTTGATAATTTACTGCACAGCAAACACAAATGTTTTACAGAAAACATTTAAATGTCGGGTTGTATAAAGGGTATAAAACGTTTTAATAACATTCCAAAAACATTTTTGAAAGCTTGGTACAAATCATTCTAAACAGAATGTCATTTTGGGGTTGAAAAATATTTTGCAAAAAATGTTTGCCCAAAATATTTACAATAACGTTTTTAAAATGTTTTCACGACCTTTATATAACCCGACATTTAAATGTTATTAAAACGTTTTGTAAAAAACATTTTACGAACATTTCTGTGTTTGCTGGGTGCAAATATTTTAACATAATGTTATTTAAGTGTTGACAAAATATTTGGCCAAAAATGTTTGCAAAAATAGTTTACAATGACATTTCGAAAACATTTTAAAAATATTGTTGTAGTGTGTTTTCATACAAAACGTTTAAAACGATTTCATGACCTTTATATAACCCGACATTTTAATGTTATTAAAACGTTTTTACCTAAACCAAAACCCAAAATATAACTTATTTAAAACGTTTTAAAAACGTTTGTGTGTTTGCTGGGTTATTGGCTATGTAAACTGATTCAAATGTACCTCCTTTTGAAGCACAACGATTACCAACACGTAGAAAGTTTACAAACTCTCATGATATTCTGCCCAGAGCAAACTCAAATGCTTTATCTTTTTATGCTCCCAAAAACCCATGACCTATTAATAGACCATTCTGTCACATTACAAGACATCCTGTGGGTATTCCCATGATGTCATATCCATTTTATATTCGTGGGGATTCTCCATCCATAAATAGTCCTGACTTTGTTTTCAGTGATTATCACAAAGGGGTTTCCCAAATATCCAAAATTAGAAATGATTCAATTTGTTTTGATCAACATGGTGAATGAGAGGGATTTCCCCAAATGTCTCATGTAATAGATTTTAATTATAAACAAAGATAAATAATCAAATTGAATTACTCAGGGCACATGACAAAATAAAAAGTCAATCGTGTGATGTACGCAATTATGAATTCTCTATGTAAATTGTAGTAGTTTTATTTATTATTTAATTCAATTCCACTGAAGAGCCTTACTTAGCTTTTACTATTATAATATAATTATGTGTTCTTGTAGTGTTCTCTTGTGACGCCTTTCTAGGGATGATTTTCTTTAACACTGCGTATGCAATGGATATGTAAGAGCTGGTAAGCTTCTATTTGCAAAAGCTTGTGTTTTATATTAGCCCTTCTGTCATAAATATGTTAGCAAAGATGAACCTTTCCCTTATATCATGATCATATCGCCAGGTTGAAATGCCCATGTGTAATCTTGTAAGTGTTATTCGTGAATTGTAAGGCATATTAAATGACATGATAAAATCTTCAGATCAAAAGGAGTATGTAATCATAGTAATAACACTAAGTCTTTTGTTTGTGCAGGCAGTGTTGAGTGAACTGATCATGTTGATTCAGCATGTTCAGTCCAGGTAAAATCAGCCGAATTCAGCACTTTGATTCGCTTGATATTATAAATAAGTGATTTTTTAGCAGATACTAATTCATTATATCAACTTTGATAATTAAAAACAATGACCTGTTACAGCAAGCTTAATGGCTCGGTCACCCACCTTTGCAATTGAAAATTGGCGTTTTTGACAGTTAACAGACCTCGAAGTAAACTAGGTGGACTTTATAAATCTAATGATGTGTCTGATGTGCTCTCAGGACCCACAAAAATACTATGCAAATGTAGGTGGCGAACGAGCCTTTAAATCATCAAGATACAAAAGTGTATTTCTATTTAACATGTTTAAAGGAAATGAATATAGCTATATAGCTGTTTCAAAGTAGAGAACCATGCAGGGGCGTAGCAAGCGGGGGTGGGGGCAGGGTGGACGAAGGGTTCAGGGTCCCAAGCAAAAGAGAAAATGAAGTAAGCGCTGATTTAGAGATGAAAAGGCAGGGCCAAATTTACCTGGGCCAGACCAAAATCTGGAGGCCCCAAACTCACCGTGAGGAAGGCATGTGGGGCCTACAATCAGATGGCAGAAGCATTGCAAATTAGTGGAAGATACGCATATTTTGTTCCGATCTTACTAGGACATTACATTTGCGCGCGAAATAAATTTTAAATTTTAGAAAATTTTAGCCCAAAATGAAGGTGAATTTTGCTGTGTAAAGGGCTATTATAGCACGAAGCGCTCAAAAGTTTGCAATTTTACCATATTTTGGTCCAAAACATGCACAGAGCAATTTTGGGGGCCCTCTGGCCCAATGGTAAATCTGGCCCTGCTAAAAGGGCCCGCTCTGTTTCTTGTCCATGGGCCCCCGAGGCTCTTGCTACGCCCCTGGAACCCTGAGCTTTTCCACAGCGCTTTCAAAAAAGGATACATATCTGATATGTCTCTTTCTTCATTTCCGCTGCCTACTTCAGAACTGCTAATATTTTTATCTTGCTTATGAATAGAGCTTTAGCGGTAATATACTGACATTGGCTATGATGCCAGGACATTGACCATGTCTCCCGCCATGTCACAAGTTTTCGTTTCGCTTAATCAGCGGATTAAAAAGAGGGGCAGAGCTTGTCTGCAATCACTGCGCTTTTTTTTCATCATCATACTGAACTGGAAAACTGTACAATGTGTTTCTTATGTTTTTTAAATTCTCGATTAATTTTTTCATTCTCGATGCTGTTTTTTGTTTTCTAGATGTTTTTTTTTTTTTTTCTTTATTTTTTTTTTCATTCTTGGTTCATTTTTTTCTGATTGTATTTTTTTCTCAATGGTTTTTAAAGGTGGTTTTGTCCTCTCTGGCGTACCATAACCCCCCCCTCCACCCCCCCCAAATACGTGCATGTTTATGGCCTTACCAATATTGAAAAAATTGATCAACTTTGGTTATTATTTATATAATTCCATTGATCGTATCAAATTATTTAAACGGATGGTTGGTTATGAAGGCAGAGATTTTATCCGCATATAAATAAAATGCAAAACACAATTATAATCTTGTCAATTAATCGAGGTTATATTAAATTACATACCATTCCATTATATATTATATTATTAAATTATTACTATAATAGGCACAAAGCTAACAGGCGTCTGACTTTTTAAGCCAAACGATCAAACTATTATCATGATTATATGAATATTAAAATTTAGCCAAGACTCCAGAAAGCAGCGTTGTCATCAATGATTATCTAAGCCGGCATCTACGCTATGCTAGCATAGTCTCTGCATAAATCTAATACTTGTCAATTCTGTAATAAGATTTTGTTACTTTCAATCCTAAAGAAGGTTCCACGAGACTAATTGATGTAAGTACGTTCTTTTTTGTTCTGATTATCTTTAGAAAGCAATATATACAGAAAGAGAGATGGAAATGTTATTTGAATATCGTGATATCGTGCTTCTTCCATTATCAAGCAAAGCAGAAATTTCTGTATTGTCTTGAGTAATTTTGTCCAAACAATAGTGTTGTGATGAAGTGAAAAATATACTATAAAATCTACAATTCTTATTAAACCTGACATTCTTAAGGGCTCCGTAAATGTCTTTTGGGAAACTTCATGTATATCTTCAATACGAATGGTCAAAATGTTCACATGATGGTCGACTTTTCCTCCCAGCTAGCTACATACACTTTAATTACATATCATTCGATTTATAATTTTTTGCTTCGAGGACTGTTAATTTGTCAAAAATATCAATTTTTAATTAATTTGTATTATATCGCGAATTTTTAAAAACAAATCGAAATTATTTTGATATTAGAAGGACATTATTCAGAACTACGGTGCAAAGGTGGGTGACCGAACCCTTTTCTCCATAATTTAAAAGATGAATGCAAACAATCACCAAAATTGTCAACGGGCAGGTAGCAATGATTTTGATACAGCCCGTATGCTTTTGCTAAGTCAATCGGGGACACGCACAGACACATGAGGCCAAAAAAAATGTTTCATTTATTTCGGACGAGTAAAAATGATCAATACACGGACATAAAGTATACATTAAAAAGAGCATGTTGCATCAAATATTTATTCTTTTATCAAACCCACAGTTCGACGGGCAGCAACAGCTTGCAAACCAGTACTTGCAGTGGCGAAGCTGTACCTGCAGAGAGACAGTTTTGACGGGTTTTTTTCGATGTTCTAGAACTACTGGTGAAAACTATTTAAAACATTTGATTCATCTTATTTAATTTTTGAATTTGTTATCATTTTGGTTTTGTTGCAAAGTAGTACTAAAAAACACGCACAGTCGCACACACAGTCAAAAACATGGGTCGGCGGTCGGTAAAAGCTTTTAAAAACTTTTTTCTTTTTATAAACATTTTCGGTCGGGCGATAAAATACGGTCGGTCGGTGAAGGACAAGCAAACAATCTTTTTTTCTCTCTCTCTCTCTCTCTCTTTTGCCTGAGACATCGTCGTGTAACAGTGGACACACGGCAGTGAACAGCGCTTGTCCGCACTTTATTATACGGACGTGACAATAGATCGCAAATAAATTTACTTACATGAATTATCGAGCCTGGGGCGTTTATATAATTATAGTACTGCAGATTATTCAGTTTTGGTGCCACATTGAGCCCAAGGTCATACAAGCAAACAGAATTGTCATAATACTCTCCTTGTGGGTCACTTATTAGAATAAAAAGTACGTTAGCAACGTTAACCATTTGTGCAATCCCAGACTTCTGAGGTCAAAGTTTATACAGGGGTCAAATTTTAATGTTACTCAAATTTGGTAATACTTATTACCAAAATATTCAGGTCATAAGGATTCAGAAAATGTATAGTTTCACATATCTGCGGCTTGTTAAGGCTACGCTAAGTTTATGCAAAATCTGTCCTGAAATTTGATGCACGGTGATTCTGAAAATAAATATCTTTGGGAAGAAACTTTAAGTACATTTTGAGGTAAAGGTCTAAGGATTCCTATTCTAATAATCATTTTATTCTACTTTGCCAAATGTTTAATTGAGAAAGAAAGTTCCTAAAATATATACTTATTTTACCTTTAGTAATGCAAAATCAACAAAAAACTTTTGTTGTCTTCACACACCAATTTTGGTATTCCTATTTGCTATGACAACTTGATCTTTTTTTTTCAGGACAGATTTTTCATAAACTGTCTAATGGAAAGAAACATGGTAAATGTCATAGATTATCGTGAAACTTTGCTTGATGTGATCACAATTGAGCGCCCACAATTTAAAGTCATGTCAAGGTCATATGTGGTCAATTGAGCATTTCCATGAAACGTGGAGGATGTGATCACAATTAAGCGCCAAACATATTCAAGGCCATGTCAAGGTCATCTGAGGTCTGCTGTTGTTGATTGTTGGACGGTAATGAAATTTGGTGGGTGTTATCATCTTTCAGCGGGGAAATCTTTCAAGGTTATCTGAGGTCAACTGAATATTGATTGTTGGATTGTCAGAAAACTTGCTTGGATTGATATCCATTGATTTGTTACAATTCTGAATTAAATATATTTAGCACACATTTTTAAGAGTACATTTTTAAATTTGTATTTCCTAGTATATCCTTGGTGGTATTTACCAATAAATACCCATATTTCCCGTCCGGTTAATTAATTTACACACAAAACAAATTACTAGCATATCAGGCACTTATCTTTAAAAAAGACAATGCCACGGATGAAGATCATGTTTCATAATTATTATGAAACATGATCTTCATCCGTGGCATTGTCTTTTTTAAAGAAATTTCTTGTTTTAAATTAACTTCATTTTGGAAAAATCAATAATTATTTTGAAATCAACAGATTTCGTTAAAATTTTGGATACACTTTTTCAACGCATTAGAGAAATAATGTTGATTTGTAAAGTGGGAATAAGTGGTTCCTAATTTCTTTTATGACTTGATGAACTTGGTGATTTTCAGTGCTCCACACCTATCAAAAACGAATTGGTTGAAATGCCCCTATTTTCAAGGTTGAGCTATATTTTGCATTTTTAATTGGCGATATCATTTCACTGAAACCTAATTAAGCCACCGGTAAAAGGTTTCCTTGACCAGACTACAGCAATATTGAAAAAAGCATTTCTCGTCACCTATTCGCCACTTGCACGGTTCCGCCATTATGCACTATATGCGAGGAGAGCCTCGAACTGGCAGCATACATGAAAGGAAGAATTACGTAACCTTACACAGAATGTTATATGACTGGTTCAATTCCCATTCATGTATGCTGCCAGTTCGAGGCTCTCCCCGCACATAGTGCATAATGGCGGAACCGTGCAAGTGGCGAATACCACCAGATTAGGTAGTTTTTTGTAAGCTTCACTTTTCTGATTTTGGTAACTATTTTACCTTTGTTTGTCCAATCCATTTCAACTAGGCAAACTAAATTGTACTCACCGTTTACTTCCCAGGTTATGATATATTTCCATCATATGTTATTTGAATATGTATCCAATAAAAGACAAACTAGGCAAAATATCAAAATTGATGTCTGATTATGATATCACGTTGTTCAAAATGGCTGCCTAAATTTGAACTCAACCAAGTGACCTATAACCTGACCTATGGTGACCTATAGCCTTAGAAGTCTCGTTACCAAACAACACGACTCTTAACTACTAGAATTAAATTTGCATCATGCATTGTTGATCAGATTAATTTTAGCGTGATTTTGCATGATTAGAGTCTAATTTAGACATATAGCTGAGATAATTTATTCTGTTCAAGTACTATTTGAATAGAATAAATTTATCTTTTGTTATGAGATACACATCTGAGTTACTATGATGGTTTAAAAGTACTTTATCGGTAGAAAGATAATAAATATGCGCTAACGTTGTTGCTTGTTGTATGACCTTGGGATCAATGGATTCACTAATCTGTAGTACTATTATAGGATTAGTCAAACTCAGAGGTAAAACTCTAATTTTGGCCAGCCGTTAATATTACTCAAAATGTGAAAATTATGAAGACAAACATGATTCCATCCGGTCCTGAAGGCCTATGCATTAACAAATCATTTTTATTATTTTCTTTTGAAATGCTTGTTCACAGCACACGGACGACCAAAATGAGATTGCTACTTTCTACCATAGTGTCACTGCTTCAGATAAGATTTATATTTACACAAGGTACCGGTATAATATTATGATATTGTATTTTCAATCGTCTAACAGCAATCCATCAAGAATAATCCTCGTTTGTCTATTTTAAGCACCGATGGCGCGCGTCCGGGAAGCTTACGTTCTTTTTTGGAACCATAATCTACCGCAATACCACCTAACCCTAAGTTAGCGTTAGAGTTTAGGGTTTGGGTAGGGGATTATGGTTAGGGTTAGGGTTGGTGTATTGCGGCCCATTATGGTTGCAAAAAATAAGACCCGCGGTTTATTCCCACTTTGTCCCATTGGGTCTAAATTTCAATCCCATTTGATCCAATTTCACTTAGCCCAGTGCTCGAATTAATTTTTAAAACTTGGAATGCACTTTTACTCCACCCCATTTTGAGAGTTGAAATGCAGTCTCAGAACAATCAAAATAAATGTACAATTTTGTAGGACATTACGTTCAGCATATACCTAATTAACTATCAAGTCTATGGAATTTAACACACATATACCCCCCCACCCCCCCCCCACACACACACACCCACACCCACATAGTATACTAGTCTCAGCCCCCCCCCACACACACACACACCCCAATAATGAATTGCAGTCTTATGTTTTATTTTGAACACTCCCCGGGAACGCTCTCTTTGCTCTCTTTTAAAGGAGGATTTCGTGATCCTAGCATCCTCTTTTGATGACATTTTCAGTAGATATCCACGAAAAAGCTTATTTCCAAAATTTCAGTTGATTCCGATTTTGCGTTTGCGAGTTATGCATGATTATGTGTATTACACTGCTCCATAGACAATGTGTTGTAATTTCGTTCTGGTGCACCAGAACGAAATTCAAATTAACGATATTTTGATAAACGAATTAATCTGCAAGAAATATTTGGTACATAAACATTATGTAGCCAGAGGTATCCAGTGGTGTAAAAATCTCAACTTTTTTTTGGAAAAGTGGGGGGATGAGGCTGTGGATCACGAAATGCCCCTTTAAGATGTACGCAAATAACTTGTTACGGTACACAAAACATTAAATACAAATAATAAAGAAAAGTGACAACTGAGATACTGGATTGCCCCAAATGAAAAATAACTGAAACTGGTTAGGGACGAAATCAAAACTCAACCGGCGGTTGACCGCCGGTTCCGTCCGGTCCCGTCCGGTTGCTATTGTTCTAAGCAATGGTAACAGGACATGGTCAACCGCCGGTCGAGTTTCGATTTCAGTTAGTACTCCCCTTACTGAGGGCCTGATTATATGAATTATATTGAATTATTGGCTCATATCTCGTTCTTTCCAGTTTATACATTTCGTTTAGTTCTTTCCAGTTTATTTCGTATCTCGTTCTTTCCAATTTATTTTTTATATATTCAAACAGGGCAGTTTGCAGTGCCCATTAAATACATAAAGTCAGTGAAATGTGGTATCGCAATTCTGCGCCACACTTTCAAAGTTGTAGCGCAATTAACAGGTGATTTTTGTGGTGCAAATCCCGGGTGCAAATTGCACTGCTATAGGACTTATTTCGAACTCTGAGTCTTAGTCCGGTTCCCAGGTGGTAAAGTTGTCAGTTTGTCCAGTCCCACTTAGTCCAGAATGACGAGTATAAAGGCATGGCATAAATTTTGTTTGATTAAACATATTAAACGGGCCAAAAATAGGATCAGCTGCTACCCGGTTGGCTCTTTCATGCCTTGCTTCTTAAGGAATCAATGTATCAAGTATATGCCAAAAGATACACACAATTTGAAACACGCAAAAAATAAAATATACACAATAAAAATAAGAAGAAATTCACAAAATATTCATATCTTATGCTGTATCAGCATATTGAATTTTCAAAATGAAAAGGGCACATGCCTGATACTGAAAACTAACAGTTTTTTCGTTGTCTAGGGGCTATACTATCGTAAATTTTTTGTTCATGTATTGCCACATGGGGATAACGGAACAAAATCTGGAGTTTCAAAGTCAAATGTTACCGATATTTAAGGAAAAACTGTTACGACCGCCATCTTAGATTTAATTTAATTAGTTTTGATCCCCTCATAAAATTAAGATTTAGAACAAAGTTTAGGAAATGGCTATTGGGCTATTCCAGAAAATAGGTGCACACCCCCTATATAGGAGTACATTTTCAATCAAAGAAATGTCCGGATTTCCAAGTCTGCTTTCTGAAAACGACTGGATTTCCAGTTGCAAATGTAACTGGAAAAAGCTTGGAAATCCAATCAAATGAAGGAGAAATCACGGAAATGTTGAAAATGGGCTCTCAAAGTGATAATTTCTGATTTTAAACTATTTATATGGCGGATTTTTTTTCCTTCGGGCACTTTAAAAGTCTGGATTTCCAACAGTCACGACTGGCCAAAAAGTCCGGATATCCGAACTCCTCTATAGGGGGTGTGCATCTATTTTCTGGAATAGCCCATTTAACGAAGTACATTTTATCCAAATTTGAGTACTTTTACGTTGTAAATTTTTGAAACGAAAATTGATAAATATCGCCCTCGAAAAAAAATGCAAAACAAATTGAATTTCATTTCTATAGGGAGAGATGCGATTTTGGTGAATAATTGTGTCAAATGCACAACTTAAATCGGTCGTAAAAAAGTCTAAACCTTCATATTTTGCCCATTTGAAGGTAGCCTCTAACTTTGCAACTGCAAGTGGTACCCAGGTGGCCAACACTATTAACGCCAACACTAAACGCACAAAAAAAGTAAAAGACAAATGAATATTGCGACGTTTATACAAACAAGTTCTGTCTTTAAAAAAAAAACCTCCATTGTAAGAAGCAGAATACTTTTACCCCTAGGGGTAATACATTTGGAGCTCTTTTGATTGAATTCAGAATGTGAATAGCAAGTCCCATGGACTCTGTATAATAATGTTTGTTGATAGCCTGTGTAAACGGAATACCGTATATTAGGAAATCTTTTCACAAACGAAGTTCTTGGTATCTGATCCAGAATGTTCACTTACTTGTGTACGTTTCAACAACACCTGTTGTCTTTATCAACACTTGATGGGTAGTGACTGCTGTTAGGAAAAGCTTTGTTATTTAAATATTAATCGGAATACTATAATATAATGAACATTTCTTTCGACAGACTTTGCCGTCTTCTTTAACTCAACGGATGATACCATATACAAGACCAACTTAACATGCCTAACAGAATTCGACATAGAAGAAATAGCAGTGATGGAACAACCAGAACAGATTCGAGGAGCAGCGTATGATCCCGTGGATGAAAAGGTTTACGCGGTTGCGAAGGCTAGTCGGAAAATTGTTCGGTTCAATCTCAATGGCACCAATGTAGAAGATGTTCTCACTTTGTCGGACAGAAGTAGGCATATTTGTTATATTATTTTTTGAATGATTATTTGGCCATATCCATTACGAGAATTTTTGATACACAATTAATAATAATAACAAAACCCCAAGAAATCTATTTTTTCTGGAAACACGTGTATTAAATTTAATTTGCAATTTGTGAACCGGTGATAATTAAGTAGTGTGTTAGGTACTCGGTGGACCCTGAGGGTTGGAGGGCTCTGAGGTTTCCACAACGTACCCTCAGGTCATATCTATTTTTAGCAGCGTGACATCATATTGGAATTTCCCATTCTATGACTCATAAGGGTATTCAGGTTATTTTAGTCAGTGATGATGTATTAAAAGGGCATTTCGTGATCCACAGCCTCATTCACCACTTTTCACTGGAAACCTCTGGCTACATAATGTTTATATACAAAAAATTTCTTGCAGATTAATTCGTTTAGCAAAGATATCTGGAAATTTGAATTTCGTTCTGGTATACCAGAACGAAATTACAACACATTGTCTATGGAGCAGTGTAATACATATAATCATGCATAACTCGCAAACGCAAAATCGCAATCAACTGAAATTTTGGGAATAAGCTTTTTTCGTGGATATCTACTGCAAAATGTCATAAAAAGAGGATGCTAGGATCACGAAACACTCCTTTAAGTCGTTGACGCTTGTAATGAATTCACTCCTCCCTAAGCCATACATCAATTCTCCCAGCCCCATTTCCCTAATATTAAATTTAAAAAGGGGAATTTTAGTTCAGCAGAGGTGAGCCTCGAACCCACGCTGCAACTAGCTTCTATCGTGGCTACATTTTACTTCAGTCTAGTCCAGCGTGCTAATCCACCAGAGCACCTGACCTATTGGTAGCCATATATTGAATTCTATAGTCAACTCCAACATATCGGGTATAGAATACTAATACGATCGGTCCGAGCAATGTGAGCCTGCCATATTTCTTATATATACCCCGGGGTATAGACGTTAGGTTTCCCCCTTTTTTTTAATAAGATTTTCGCATAGAACCCCAAAGTTAATTTAAGCAAATGGAAGATTAGATAAGCATAAAAATGAAACAGTAATCTTTATCGGCGTTCTAAGTAATTTTTACATAGATTTTCACAACCTTTTCAGTCTTCATTTGCACTAAATTCAAAATATTTTGGCGTGTATGAAATTGAAATAAAATTATCTGTCTCCTAAACGACATCAACTGTACAACAATCGTTGTTCCTCCGTCTATCCCCCATAATAGTTAAATAGTTAATACTTGCAATACTGCAAGTTTGATGAAGGAAAACGTTTCATTCGAAAATAAATTTTCTTTGGATTGTGTGTTGTTTCATATGTTGAATAGAAACATAACAATAATTACAGTACTCACCTGAAAGAATTATAAGATTATGTACACTTCGCTGAAAAAACTTTATTTGCGTTATAACTGGTTATTATTGCATCATCAGTGAAAAAAGTACCCATTACGTCAATTCTATAAATATGATGGGAAATATGATGTCATGATGCTAAAAATAGATGGGAAACTATGATGTTATCGCGCTCAAAATAGATAAGAGGTAAGGTGACGCCACACAAGCACCTCCGGCACCTCACGAAAACCCTAACGGTATCGGTATGACACATCAAACACTACTGGTGATCTCTTCAATTTGTTGTGAACTTTCCAATATTGTGAAATACAAATGATGTGAAATATTTATCCGATTACTAATTGATCGATTAATTGGTTTATTGATTAATTTGGTGTAATGATTGATTGGTGTATTGATTGATTGATTGGTTGATTGATTGATTGATTGATTGATTGATTGATTTCATTGATTGATTGATTTCAGTTGAAAGTTGCAATGAGAGTACCACCAATGACTCCGGTCTCCGCATTCCCTGGTTGGCTTCGGCAGACCCGAATTTTCCATTCCACGTTAGGACAACAGGGGCCGCTAAGATCACTGTGGAAGGGTCAGATTTCCCAGGGATCACCATGATCACTGCACTTATCGGAATCGACAGTGTGGGAATTTACAAAGGTACGTAAGGTGTCAGCGGTGGCCCAGCTATCGAAAAAGCGGGGCAAAGTTAATTAAATAGATCGAGATCGCATTCATGACATGCAAATCTCTAGTAATATCACGGAATAGGCCTGGAAGCGGCACTAGAAATTAGCATGAAGCCGCATTCATATGTAAATAGCGTATTGTTATTTAAATTTGTGCCCAGACGTATTGAGGGCGACAGTCATGTTATCCAGACAGAGAATGTCTTGATGCGCCAGGCATGTCAAATTGCTGAGTGAATGTGTAGTTTAGTTTAGTTTAGTTTAGTTTAAATCTTTATTAACGTCACACTCTCACATAGAGACCAGCCAATTCTGGCTTATGAGTGACAAAACAATAATATACAATATAAAAATATAGCACATAAATAATACATATAAATAGCACATAATAATACATGTAAATATAGTCAAGGTTTTTTTTTTTTTTAAAAACAATAACATGCATATACATTTTTAAAAAATAAACACAAGGCAATGTTAGCTGAAACCTCATCAAACGCCCATCATGCTTTTAGGCCTAGATCAAAAGAACAAAATAAATGCAAGAAGCCGCAAATGCGCAACATGGCAGAAGCAAGTATGATGTTGACGTGTACATGAGGAGACAGCTAAATAATAATTACAATTTATTTATCCCTTAGTGTACACAATAGATTGACGAAGTGTGAGAATTTCATTTGCAAATTTTGCTACCCTGCAACAATGGTTGCCATCTGACATTACAAAAATGAATTTATTGTAATCTGAAAGATTTGAGAAACTTGGGTTAAATTTAACCATGTCATTAAAGAAATTGGATCTGATATCATTATACGTTGAACAAATTATAAAACAGTGAAACTCATCTTCAATACAATTCATATTACAAATATTACAAATTCGATCCTGTACCTGAGTGTTACTATAACGACCCGTTTCAATGGCAATTGGAGCGCATCCACACCTGAAGAGGGCTAAAGCCCGTCTATTACACTTCTTCATAATGGTGTTTACATACTCAGCAGTGCCATAAGTGGCTTTAAATGTGCGATACGTACGAAGTTTATTGCGAGCATTTGGGTTCTTTCTTCGGTCATTAAAGATTGCCTCTTTCCAACGATTTTCTACAAACAATTTAGCAGCATCGGATATATGATTAACTAAGTTTCGAGTACCGATCTGTTCAGAAATACTCAGAATTAGATCACAATTCAGCTTAGAACATAACGATCTTACTTTGTGTAAACACCAGTTCTTAATACCTTTACCTGCTAAATGTTGGAACCATTGAAAAACTTTACTTGGGTAACGATTGCTGTCTAGTTTTGAAAGACACTCCACAATCTAGCCACTGACTGCATTTGACGCTCAAAAGGGGAAACCCATCCCAAGTCACCAAGCATGGCGTCATTTGGAACATATTTCCCAACACCAAGGAAAAATCGGCAAGCGCGGTAGAACACAGAATTAATCGAGGAAAACTCATCAATACCCCAGACCCCACTGCCGTAGTCTAAAATTGGACCAACGAAAGAGTCAAAAAGCTTGGTGAAAGAATTGAAATTGATACCACCCAGGGCTTTGACTTTACTGATGACCATTCCCAGAGCTCTGGATGCAGAAGCAGCTAGATTTCTGGTAGACACATGAAAATCAAGATATTCGTCAAACCAAATGCCTAAATATTTATAACCATTTACTGTAGAGATGTTAGTATCACAGCATGTAAACTGTACATTTGATTTATCACGGCTTTTAGTGCGGAAATGAACTACCTGAGTCTTTGTATCATTTAAACTTATACGCCATCTTTTAGTCCAGTTTGATACACAGTCTAACATTCTTTGAAGAGAACTTTCACTTTCAGCAACAAGTACAATATCATCCGCATACATTAGCAGATCAATTTTTGTGTCAAGCACAGGAACACCACAGTTTAATTCTTTTATTTCATTCACAATACTATTCAAATAAATGTTAAAGAGCACGGGAGAAAGTAAACAACCTTGTTTCACACCGATTTCAACATCAAACCAATTTGTCATAAAGTTATTAACCCTTACAGAACATTTCACATCTTCATAAAGACTTTTAATACAGTTATAAAAGTTACCATTAATACCTATACTTCTAAGTTTATACCATAAACAATCACGATTGACACGGTCAAATGCCTTCTTGGCATCAATAAAACAAGCAAATGTGTCTTTTTTACAAAGATTTCTATTCTGTACAATAGATGAAAATGTGTATAAATGATCAAGACAACCACGGTTCTTTCTAAATCCATTCTGCTCTTCATTGATAATGTTATTTTCTTCAAGCCAATCTGTGAGCCTTTTACGGATCACATCACAATATATTTTACATACCACTGAAATCAGCGTTATACCTCTGTAACTCATCGGATCTCTAGGATCATTATTACCAGATTTAGGTATTGGGTTTATTAAACCAAATCTCCATTTGGATGGACAAATACCACATGTAAAACAACGGCTAAAGAGAGCATGGAGAACAACTGTCATAGTTTTGTTCTTAAGTAATTCTGTTACAATACCATCAACACCAGCAGCTTTATTCAATTTAGCTCTATTAATTGCACCAATAACTTCATCAAGCTCAAGAGGTTTATTGAGATTAACTGCAGTATAATCTTTCTCAGACGAACTAGCTTCAAGATCTTTCAATTTTGTCTTTATATGTGACAAAACTCGTCATCAAAATTATTTGCATCAGCTTTGAAAAGCGATTCAAATTCATTACACCATTTGTTTAAAACATGGTCAGTATTATCTGTAGTTTCACCAGTATCTGTTATTACCTCCATTGGTATACTATTACTTTGTTTACAACTGTTAACACCAATTTTACCGATCTCTTTCCAAAACATAGATTGGTCACCATTCAACATATCATCAATATCTTTGATCTTACTGTATTGAAATTGTCGTTTAGCTTTCTTCACAGCTTTATCAAATTGTCTATGAGCTGATTTATATTGCACAAATAAGGTATTACGCATGTTAGGTATTTTACATCTTAGCCAAGATTTTTGTTTACAACACACCTCATCCCAAATCAATTGAAGTGATTCGTTCCACCATGGTTTAGGAGTATGTCTCATACCCTTATTGTGTTTACCACGCTTATTGTTCTTTTTCTTAAAGTTCTTTTCAACTGCAGACTTAATGTAAGTTTCAAACTTGTCATATACACTGTCAACCTCACTCTGATTGCCTTGGTTGGTATTTATTTCAGCAATCAATTCATTTGCTTTTGACACACTAGACTCATCCATAAGAAAAGTGGACGGTATTTCACGCATATCATACAATTTAGCCAGACTTTTCAAGTCGACATTAGACTTATTCACAGATTTTTCATAACAAGAGAAAACATTAGTTTTGAACACCCATGATAACATTGAATGATCAGGTATAGTACTACACACAGGTACACTATACTTTTCAATAAGATCTTGAACAAGTGACACTTCAAACTGAGCAAAGTTCACATAGCCATCATATGGAACGAGACAGTAATCAACAACTGATTTACCTTTTGTTGAAACACAAGTAAAATTATCTATTACATCATCATTTCTACCGTTTAGACAACACATATTAGCACTTATACAAAAGTCAATGAATGGTTTACCTTGTGAGTTCGTACTAAAATCAATGACTTTACGAGTTTTAACTTCATCAACACCTTCAATATAATCTACACTGTCACCAATTCTGGCATTAAAATCACCACATATTTGCAACGAACCAGTATCTTGAAATTTGTAAATATCGGAAATTAATGCATCAAAAAACTCTTCAGCGTGACCACCGCGACTTGAATTTTCGGGTGGTAGATAACAACAGCAAACATAAAAACTTTCCTTGGCACTTTTGTTAGTAAATTTCAACCACAATATACCATCATGCGTTTTTTCCACAGTTTTGATTGTGAAAGATTTAAGAATACGTTTATGTACAAGGATACCAACGCCACCTGAACCTTTTCTTGCTTTACAATGGAGAACGGATCTATTATGACCAAACCACATATAGTTGGGAACATTTATAACATCATTTTCTTTCATATGAGTTTCTACAAGACACATAATATCAAAATCACACTTAGCAATAATATTTTTACGCAATTCACAGTTTTCTAAGTACCAACCCCCAATGTTCCAGCATCCAATTCGTAATGAATGATGACAGCCAACTCTGTCCTAGTCCGAATGATCGTGATGAGAACCCGTGTTCTCTTGAGAACCCGTATTCTCAGCGTTGTCACTTGATTCTTTGTACAGTTTGTTATCTATGAACAGTTTACCACGTTTGAAAACTGTTTTCTTGCCAGCTTTATACGCGGTCTCCGCAACTGATTTCAGTCTGAACCGTTCCTTTCTGTCTGACTCGATTTCGTCGGTCTTGATGTAATACGGGGCCTTTTTAAGTTCCTTCTTTGCTGTGATAATGGAATCTTTATCGATTAGCGAAAGTACTTTAAAAATGATTGGCCTATGACGATTCTTGTCTTGACTCTGTCTACCCGTCCGATGAGCAACCTCTACCGAAATGTTCAGCCCAAGATCTTTTTTCAGAACTCTGTTTACGATCTCTGTAGGGACCTCATCTTTCTTCTCAGGACCATAGTTGCATAACAACAAATTATGACGCCGTGAATGCCTTTCTAGATTATCACTTGATTCACGCAATTTCTTCACATCACTTTTGTGTTGGTCTATTTGGTGTATCAGCTTAGAGTTTTGTTGTTTTAAAGCTGAGACCTGTTTTTCTATGTCTGATGTACGGGATGATTGAAATTCAATCGATTCATCAAAATTCTGTTCGTTTTCTTTAACCATAGCTTCCAGTTTGTCTTGACGTTTTTGGAGGCTAGTAATTGACTCACGTAAGGAATTCTGACCATCAATTATAGTTCTTAGGGAGCTTCTGACAAAGGTTTCGAAGTCAGGCTCTGTTTGAGGTTGAATATCAGTACTCACATCATCATCTTTCACGGGTTTAACTTTCCGCTCCTACCTCTCAGTTCCATTGTTGGTGTTGGTGGACCCATTCCGGACACAAAAAGTCACTTAAATATCGTTGAAAGTAACAAAACCAGTCAAATATGGTCCAAGTATGATCCACAGGATACAAATAGTAGGTGATGATGAAAATGAAATATTGATGGCAAAACCAAATGGTGATATTTGATGATTATTTTGAGTCAATACACACGATTAAAATTATACGTGTTTATACGTTATAGTGCGCCCTCTTCATATAAATACTTCTGTGTATAAATCCCCTTTCTGTATAGGTAATAAGCTAGTATATTTCGTGTTCCAGTTTGTTATAACAAAAAAATAAGTATTATATTAAATATATTAAGTGTATAAACTTTGAAATTGACGTGAATTTGAAGTGCAGAGCTCCAAATCTAGCTAAATCGTGTAGTGTGAAATTATGCTGTGTGACCCCCTCTGCGTGGTAGAATTATATTCATAAAACATTGAATTTAACATATAATATGGGCAGCCAACCACGATTTATCAGCAATTAAAAGATATATTAATTAACAAAGATAAATAATCAACAGTACAAATGACAATTAGTGCTTAGTGCATATTGGTATTTTATTTTACTTGAGAGCATATAGAAATACATAAAGACGAATAAGGCGCCATGATGGAAAGCTATGGAAGGTCAGGTCGGGTATCAAAGGTTATTTTAACTTCAAATACTACTTGTGTTTCACACCTTGCCTCTGTCACGTATTTCCTTCATATTATTGACCTCAAGTCCTAATTTTGACTTTGCTATTGCAAAATTTCATATCAAATTAGTAGACTTTCTTTGAAAAAAACATATCACTGGTGCCTGATGGGAATATCCGTCCGCCATTTCATTAAACTGGATCGTTTTCGCCTGGTTTGTGCCCAGATGTATTGGGGCGCGCTATACTCTCATTGAACAGGCAAAGTTCGCAAAACTAACAACGTTGTTATTTGCCAATATCAATTAACATGATCCAAGGGGTCGAACATGAATTATTCATAACGGATCGATAACTGGCCTCACTTTCTAGATAGTAAACCAGCGGAATTTTTCATAGGTTTTGCGTTGCTAATAGAACAACCGTGAATTTAGTGTCACCCCTTTGGTAATATGTTAATTTTTGTTGTACTCTACACTCCACCAGAGAGTTGATATTCTTGAGAGGGCACTCTATTCACGTGGTTTCTTTTCCAACGCTAAAAGATCACGAATTTTGGTGGTTTGCAAATGAAAAGTGTCCGCACTATCGATTGATTACGTAACTGTTATGAATAATTTATTAGGTTTTTCAATGCAATCGCCTCGACCCATTAATACATATTATCTGTATTATCAAAGTACTTGGAATAGCAATCCGGTGAGTTCACTGAACTACGCCCTAATACTGATGGAGTTTTAATGGCGTTTAATGGCGCTAATCCTCTCCATACACAGATGAACAAATACAATAGATGAAGGTCAACACGTATGACCTCCTATGCGACATGTTATATGTGATGTACAAAACCTGAATATCATAAAGATCAGTATTCGTTTGTGCATATGAACTGCACATTTACGTTGCTAAATATTACTCATTATATATAATGACAAATATTGGTATTATGACAATACGGTATATACATTGTATATAAAACGACTAATAGATCCTACTATCATGGCGTCAGGTCAATGTTCATCATACCCCGTATGTTTCTTAAAATTCATTCATATTTGAGACAAATTGCTGTGCCAATTTTATTGGTGCACAAGTAGATCCGTGTTTTTTTTATTTTCATTTCCTTTTAATGAAAGAATTAAGGTTTTCCACTGCACGGGGGCCACAAGGGTGATACTAATTTTAATGCTATATTTTCAAAACGAATACGTGCTCCCGGTTGGTTCTATAGCGATTTCACAGAAAAGGTATTTCTAGTGCAATGCAGCGTCGGACTCTAGCTGAGAGCGTAGCCTAAGTCATTCCGGACTCCAAAAAGGGCTCTCCATACACAAATGAACAAACACAAAGGAGGGTAGTCTCCTCCGTGACCAGCTTGATTTCGATGGAGCGGAACCAAATTGGCTGCGGAGGAGACGGGTCATTTTTCCATGCAAATTTTCCAGTGTCAGCCGCCTGACTCCACTATTCAATTCCCGACCACTTGAATGAACAAAATGATGGACATCGAGCTCGCGTTGCTGAATCTGAAGTCATGAATAAACTGCT
This sequence comes from Amphiura filiformis, assembly GCF_039555335.1. Taxonomy (NCBI): domain Eukaryota; kingdom Metazoa; phylum Echinodermata; class Ophiuroidea; order Amphilepidida; family Amphiuridae; genus Amphiura; species Amphiura filiformis. The sequence continues at coordinate 71,023,560 of NC_092633.1, forward strand.
TACGTAATCAATACGGACTGTCTTTTGTTCTAATTTTGCCACGGTTTTTGACACATTGCGCTCTATACCGTAAGAAAATGTCAGATTACTTTCTGTTGTAAATGTACTCCTGTAATTTCAGGTATAGGGTCGTTTTATCTTTTCTGTTTCGGTTTCGGTTTCCGGTTTCGGTTTCGGATCTCATTGTAATTTTGAAGTGTTAGCATGGTACGTGTGAACAATCCTTTTATTCTAGTCTTTTGTTGACTACAGAAAAGTTGAACGAAGATAACTTCTGTTTCGGTTTCGGGAGTTATGTTAATTTTTGACATGAAAAACGTGAGATGAGAGGGTTGATGCTAATGTAGACAAAAGAAGTGTCTAAATTTTACGGTCGTAAATTCGCGATAAATTGTACGGCTTCAATTGACTTGCGTTGGATGTATAGGTACTCCAGCCTAAGCGGGAGTATCTCGTGAAAATAGCCCAGCGTAGAAATATACATTAACATGATTAATATAAATTAATCAATAGTAATCAGTGTTGCCAAGAATTACGTATTCGCAATCGCGCAAAAATCTGTCATATTATGATTATGTAGCGATTAATGGGGAATTATTTTCGTCCCAAATACACCTTAAAACTTGGTAATATGCAACACCAGAGAAGTGCGTTGAAGTGAAACTAATAGGATTTCTTTCATTGGAATTGGTAATCTGATAATTGCTTCAGGCAAAATTGCCAGACTCAAATCTATTTTAAATGTATATTATTTGAGAGAGTGGGGATGATGAGACGCGGAGATGATCTGGTGGAGGGTAGGGGAGGGGAGGAGAGGAGAGGAGAGGAGAGGAGAGGGAGGGGAGAAGGGTAAAGGAAATACAACATCCAATATAATTCAGATATCCACATAATTCAAAAGATGGCACAGGTGAGAGTTGGGGAGGGGGAGAGACAGACAGACTAGAAAGAGAAGAAAGCGAGAGGAGAAGAGGCAGGGGTCCTTTTTTTTAAATGCCATAGTAATATGGACCATAATGACACCAAATTTGCGTTCGGACCTGATGTAGACCTATCCTGAGTAAGATTGCCCACTTGAGACGCCAGTGTTGCATATAATTGACTTATCCAACCTTTATTGACAGACATAAGTGTGATTGACAGCACCTATTATTACCTCTTCAAATGAGAAGCATGATGCCCCAAACGTAACAATGAAGTCAACTTACACACCATCCTACTTAATCCCTTGCCTTTTCGTTTCTGAACAATAGAGCTCCCGAAACAGAAAAGATGAAACGAGGGTTACCCTGCGGATTAATCAATGTTGGTGTCACAATGGAGCCCAAGGTGATAAGGGGCGCACCAGGGAGTTTTTTCACCTCACTGATTAGTAAAAAAATAAACAATTCTCCCACCCAAATCTGTGTATACATTAAAATTGAAATAAAAAATTCCCGCCAAAGGCACCAAAAACATTCCGCCTGGCCCAAACTCCCCCCCCCCCCTCCCCCATGAGAATCAAATTGTGCATCCCTAACCGAGGGTGATACAAGCAACAGAATAGGCATATACTCTCCTTGGGTGTCACTTACTAGTAAAAAGTCGTTAGCCAACGTTATACTTCAAGGTCAAAGTATATACAGGGGTTACTCAAATTTGGTAAAACCCAATTCCAAAATATTCATTCCTCAGGTCAAAAGGATTCAGAAATATATAGTTTAACATATTTACGACTTATCGTTCAACATAAGGTCAACATCTGGACTCCACATAGGTCAAAACAGACAATTTTCTCCGATTATTTGCTCTTGTAATTACCAATCAAGAAAAAGATAGTTTGCACTATCTAGGACTTTAAGTTAACAAAGAAATACAGCAAAATAGGTCACAAACCAATACTCCTGATTAGGTATTGACTCATTTCATTATGTCACCTCGGTAACAAAGCATCTCTGGAATTGCAAACTATTCCTAATTGAAATTGTTGTAACAAATCGAACATTTTGAGACCATTTTCAACCAAATTAGGAAATTTTCTGTTTTGACCCATGTGGAGCCCAAATGTTGACCGCGTGACGAAGAAATACAGCAAAATAGGTCACAAACCAATACTCCTGATTAGGTATTGACTCATTTCATTATGTCACCTCGGTAACAGGAAATTTTCTGTTTTGACCCATGTGGAGCCCAAATGTTGACCGCGTGACGCAGTACACAACTGTACTTTCAACGTCCTCCGTGCATTACACTTGGAAGTTTGTTTCCAAGATCCAAATCACAATACCTGTTTTTTATACGGCCTATCTCACACACATTTCAATGCATAATCTGCACGCATGAAGCGCACGAAATGGATCATATTAAAGCGGATGTTCATATCCTTTACTGTCTTTGTAAAATGTTGTGAATTTTCTGCGTTATCCGCGTATTCATTTAGTACGTGCGGAATCTTCGACACAGGGGAGTGCTTTTGAATAGACCTAGTACCTATAGAAGGGCATACGATCACTGCGCCTTCGCAACCTCTCTATTGAACTGACGAAGTGATGGGGATTTCTCTAAATTTCGTCATCACTTGTGTTCCATGGTGTTCTATCAACAGAGGATTGTGCCTGCGAGAGTTCATCAGCGTCATTATCATGTACAGCAGAAGGAGGAACGATCACTGTGTTAACAGCTTTGTATGGTAGGAGGGTGACTGGAGATATATTATGCCCACACTCTAAGTCTTCTAATACAGATTGTGGATCCACTGCGGCTGCTGATTTGGTTGTTGTACAAGGTAAGACACCTGGGAAGGGATATTCTTTAAAATTCTTTGTTCGGATAAGCTAACAGGGCTCTGGTAATAATGTATGCTGAACTATGTTTATACTACAGGCAGAGTTGCACGACGTAACAGTGCCTTGAGGTTGATTGATAAATGACTACTCTTCCAGATCTTTGATATATTCTGAGTTGTTGTCATTGCCATAGTTAATCTTCTTTTGATGTGTTATCACCTTTGTTGTCTATCATTGAACCCAGGTATTCAAATTGTTTAACCTCCTATCAAAAAGTCCTCTCCAGTTCCATTTCTATCAATATCCATTACTTTTAGTCTTATCGGCATTTAGAAGAAGGCCTTTCTCAAAGGGCCAGCAGTTCTTCTAAACTGCTGTATATTGGATGGTATCATCAGCATAGCGTAGATTTGTGATACTGCTGCTCCTAAAATTGACTCCACCAGTAAACCCGTCCAAGGCTAGTTAAGGCTTCTCTCACGAGGTCTTCTGAGAAAATGTTAAGCAGGTTTGGTGACCATGTGCAGCCCTGTCGCAGGGCTCTTCCTAACTTGAACCATTCAGTATCTTCATTGCTCATCCTGACTGCAGATTCCTGGTCCCTATATATAGTTGACTTATGGAATCAATAATGTGACCAGGGAATCCCATCATTCTCATTGTCTTCTACAGTTGAGGATGGCTGACACAGTCAAAGGCCTTGCTGTATTATTTTCATTCTGTCAGCTGAATCCAGTGTGTGTTGTGATATCCAGGGTAGCTTTCTTCGTATGGTATTTCTTGGCTATATTCTTGACTATTTCCATCATGTCCTTCCACAGTTCATTTTGGTGTCTGTTTCTCCTCATTCACTCTCATTAACTGCTTAAATGTGTTCTTTACCTCAACAGCATACTGAACCGGGATGTTATGAACATCATACCTGATTGGTGGCCTACTTCATTTCTTTGTTTTCAATCTCAATTTTAACTTGGCTAGAAGAAGTTGATGGTCGGTACCGCAGACCACAGACTCTGTGGATGATGTTCGAAAAGTATGTTTCTGATGACCAATTTGTCGCACAGAAATCATAGTACTGTCTGTCTCCACGCTCATTTCTGGTTCCGAACCCATGTTTGCCTACAATGTCTGACACTGTCCACTGTCTGACAATGTCCAATTACCCAATACCATGAATACAATGAGCAAACCTCTCTTTGAAATACTGTCTGAAACTCCCTAGATCACCTCATAGAACTCTATGATCTCTGAGGCAGGTGCATCTGTTGTAGGAGCATATACACTATGTAAACTTGCGTTAATAGGAAAATGAACGAGTTTGATTTTTTTTCATAAATGCTTTTTCTCTAACTTGATTTTGATAAAGTAATATGAAACAAGATCTATCAGTTGCATTATCTTTTTTTTAAGTTTGCCTTGGCTTTCTTTACTTGTTTGTGTAATGCAAGGTATGTGTGACGGTATGTCAACGTGTAGTGTGACAGCATCTGTCAGCGTCTTTGGAGGAGATCCATGCACGGGTACCTACAAGTATTTGAAAGTAACTTATCGATGTACAGGAGGAGTGTCAGCATCAGAAGTCGATGATGCATTTGGTGAGTTTTATAGACACTGTCAGTGGCGTGCAAAATTTGAAGAAAATAATTATTAAAAGCTGTGTACAAAAATGCTTGAAATATCTTGCAGGGGGATAAGAAAGGATATAACCCACTAATTCCTGTACTTTGTAAAACCACTTCCACTTCCACTTTATTTTTTTCCACAGTCAAACAAAGAAACAAACAAATACTTATTAGGTACATTATTACAAAGAAAGATTAAACAAAACGATTATACAGTGAATGGTCGAAAGGCCAATAAGGCCAGAATTGACCACCCCTTGTAGAAAAAAAGAAAAGCAAAATGAGAAACTATTACACAAGACACATAAAACTTAAAAACTTGCTCCAAGAATTAAATGTATGATGAGAAAAGATGCAATTTGTATTTTTTTTCGAAAGTTTTTCAATGATTTAGCTTCTTTGACATTTTCGTTTAGGGAGTTCCACAGGATTGGGCCTGTGGTTCTGACTTCTTGATCAGTAAAAACCTTTTTATTTCTTGTTTGATTATAATTGTTCTTGTGTGATAGCTGTGGAATCAGAACGTTTTGCAAATAAGTTATTCAACAAGTTTGGTAATTGATTAAGACAGTATTATTTGTAAGACGATAGGGTCTTCAATCTTTGAAAGCATTCGGTGTTCGATTATTCATTGGATTAGTATCTATAATTTTAATTTAATTTTTATATGTTTTATTTGTTATTTCTCTCCTTTTTTCTGTTTCTTATTTGTCAATAATATATTGTGTATTAAAAATAAGTCTAGAAACCCTACTCTACTGCTTCATATATATTTTGATATGCCGCATCTAAAGTATAATTTATTTCATGATATAAGTATTTTTAATGTATTTCTCTTTTAATTCAGGGACCGGAAATGATGCTATGATTTTATTACAAAATACCACGGGTGTGCAGAATGCGTCTACCTCCCTGAATGTAGTCAGTCTGTCTGACTCTGTATACACAGAGTTGTACATGATGGTTGCCATGGATGGGTTTCATATCGGTAACATAGGACTGGAGCCATTTATCTCAATATATGTAAGGGAAAGAGAGAGGGGAAAGAGAGAGGGAGGGAGAGGGCGGAGAGAGAGGGGTAGAGGGCGAGGGAGAGAGAGAGTGAGTGAGTGTAGCCAAGATTTTTCCGGGAAAATGTTCCAGCAGATACCCCTTTGGCAACGTCACTGATTCCTAGTCTTAGGCCAATATCAAGGATCTTTTGATTTTCCAAAGAGAATCCAGCTTTAAAATCAAAACAATCACTTTTGGAAGTTGCGTCCGCGCGTGATTCACGTATGATCAAAATCGTGTGTCACACGCAATTGTCCAGAGAAAGCTAAAATGGACTATGAATAGTTTAACTTTGATCGGAAAGGTAACAGCAAGAGTTTAATTAAGATGATAAAATGTTTTTATTTTCCCATAAGTAGTTTTTGTTCTGACGGGGGAGGGGCGGGACATATTTTAATTGGAGGGAAAATGTGCCCCCCATTCCACCTTCCATTGTGCCGGCACTGGGAAAGTATTTTTAAAGACAATGTTGTTCACAATTCCTATACAGGGTGACATCGACATATCTAATATTACTTCAGTGCTGATTCAAGCTATAGATGTGTGTTCTTGTGAGACGGAATCGGCGGCGTGTAGCTCTGATACCGTTAACGTTACCGCCAATTGGAGAACAGGTCAATGCAATTACCGTAAGTTAACATGATGTCCCTCAAAACATATGGAAAGGTTTCTATACCAAAACGATTCTCTTATAAAACATCGTGCGCACGGTTTCCACCTCGATACACCTGAGCACACATTTTCCTCCAAGAGCTTCCAAGTAGAGAACAACAAGCAGTGAATGTCTCCATCACAGTCTTTGATTACACTACACGGTTGAGTGCATAGCAATGTACGAGCTGTGGAGCTTCTAGCTGAAAAATGGGCCTCTTTTATTGTTTTTTGTCAAAACATCAAGTGTTCCCTTCACCCAATCAGAATTTTGTTTTATATCAAACGAAAGCTAACACTTCCCTCTAAAAACACTTTTCGTCACTAGGTCAACAGATAACGCAATTCGATGTTATAGCCAGGTGAATGTGGAAAATCTGTTGAAAACTATACCTATCCAAGCACAAAACCTCAAGTATTCCTTACAATATTTTATGTCATTAAATGAGGAAGCACACTTATATTGTCCATATACTAGCGTCACTAGAATGAGCAATGGTCAATTCTTTTTAAATTGCCAACCTTGTGCAAAAAGTTACTATTTTCGCCTGTTTTGTCATACGGTTGTAAATTCAATGAACTATAACTTTGAAAAAAGAGCGATTACAAATTTTTATTTATCTATTTATTTATTTACTTATTTATTTATTTGTTTGTTTATTTACTTGTATTTATTTTTTGATTTATTTAGTTTTGGGATTTAATTATTTATTCAGGTTTTAATTGCGTTGACTACGAAACAGGAGGAAGTACAAACATACTTGATATCCCTTTTTCCTGGCAAGCAGCCGAAAATCCTTTCTTTCCATTCCATGTTAGAAGAAATGACGATGACAGCTTTGTTAAAGTTACAGTGGAAGGATCTAGCTTCCCCCACATTACAGCTTTTATCGGAATCGGTTCCAGCTATAAAGGTAGGCCTAATTGTCGTGATTGCCAATCAGTTTGTCCACTAGTCTCGGTCCTTGCCGGTTTGTGATCCTTCGTCACTAAGGAGCAATCCGGCTGGGACCGAGACTATTTGTCGGCAATGACCTTTGTTGACTGCACGTTGGCAAGCAGTGGTGGCGGAAACATTAAAATTTAGAGGTGCAAGCATATTTGTGCCGGTTTGATTTTAGCCCCCCATTGAAGGTGTGAAGTTCGGCATTGTCAGTCGTCTTAGGGCATTTAAATAAAGGCACTTAATTTAATGTCCACGTGACCAGATGGGCGCTGACATTACAGCGTCTAGACAGGATGTCTGGAAAAGTGACCTTTGGCACAGCGGGTGGTCTTCCTGTGTATTTCAATTGGAAACGCGGGATGCATGTCCAAATTTTCTAGCAAATTTGTCATTTTTTTGCAACTTTGTAGTATTATTGTAAGAGTTGCCGTCGATTTTTTTCCGTCGATAAAACTTTCAAAATTTAGTTCTTGAAAACATAATAAAAAACAGAATCCCCATGTATAATTATTTTGCCTATTAAATTTTCAGCAATTTTGATGGTATATATTTGTCTGAAACATTCCTATCTCTTAGCATCGTAGCACATCTACTGATCACTTGGTGGTCTTGGTATGGCGGCGCCCATGGGTCACGTGGGCATTAAATTTAGTGCCTTTTATTTAATACCCTATGGTAACTGATTGTGGGGCCAATGCGCACGAAGCGCGCCAAATTGTACAATTTTACTCTATTTTTGGCCCAAAACACAGTATTTTTCGGACTAAAAGGGAAGATTCACAGGGCAAATATTGCTTTAATTTGTCTTTTATTAGGATGTTTAAGGGGAAGTCCCCCCCCCCCCGCTTCCGCTGCCTGTGCTCGAGATTTTTTTAAATCACGCGTTAAAAAGTCTCTCATCTTGGTGACACATTTGTGACCTCGCATACTTCTTTCAGGGCGACCAGCCACATTTGTGACCTCGCGTAGATTTCTAATTTTAGGCGGACCAGCCAAGTGGGGAGCGGCAACATTTTCAAATTGACCCGCTAATACGCCACTAACATTAGCTTACCGGGACTAGTGCGAGCAAAGAGCGCGAAAATTTGCAATTTTAATGTAAAAATGAGCCAAATGTGGATAATTATTGTGGCCTAAAACAGGGCTGTCAACTTTTTGGAATAAATTGCTTGGCGTGAGACAGAAGCGTACCGGGATTTGCCGACTCCAATGTTCATTTTGACCGATGATTATTTGAGCCACGGCGCTCGAGACTGTGAAAAGCGAGGGGTGGTGGGGGGGGGTTGGCATAGGAACAACAAATTATTCATGACGATGCGTGAGATTTTACTAATTTTTCAGCTTTTTGCGTGAGATTTATTACCTGGGCGTGAGATTTTACTACCTTGGCGTGAGACCGTGAGAAAGTGACCCAATGCGTGAGACTCACAGCCAATGCGTGAGAGTTGACAGCCCTGCCTAAAACCTGGCCAAAAAAGGATGCACATTACAGTTTTTGGTTAATTTTGTCCTGATATTTGGAGCCCCGGGGATGTCTACAATCCATCAACACATGTGGTGGAGGCTCATACCCTACAATTCATGACTTCCCCCATTATAATACTTAATTTTAATATGGCAATAATGAGGGTAAAAGGGGATTCCTTGAGCAATAGGTTTAGAAAATGCGCATTTCCCATTGTTAAGCCTGTTTTTCACAACAAGTTTTCCATAATTATGGTGAATATTTAAAAGAAGAGGTCCAGATCCACTGCACTATAATGTTTGATCGATTTTGTCCGGATATTGAGCCGGAGGGGTTACTAATTTGCCTTATTATCGCCTACATGCCATTCCAGGCTGCGTCCTTGCTTTTGGGCCAAGGGGAGCACAATAATATTTCTAAGTCGACCCAATGACCTGCTTCATGGACTAAAATTACTTTACCGGGACAAATGCGCGCAAAGCACGACGCGAAAGTGGTAAATTTTGATACTAAAGGGAGCGCATGATATTAAATAATCGCCCCATTGAAATACATGTAAAAATGTCAATTTTCGCTCATTTGGAGGCCTTTTGGGTAATATCTCAAATATTTGATAATAACCAGTCGATTACAAATCGATGAATGTTTTACATTTTGTTGCAATGCATGGGTAGTCTTTCACCTCGTTTTCCCGGTACAAGCCCGTAAACAACGCCCTCACTGTTTTTGGCTTGAACTCAAGGCTGAAAACCTGTTCCTGCCCACTTTTTAATTCGCGGACCGATTTTCTCCATAATTGTAAAAAATGCGACTTTGGCAATGGTGATTCAAATTCATGCATAGGCTTTACACTTTTATTTAAGCAATAACACGCCACTCTCTCTGGTTATTAGTCCAAAGAGCAGCCCAAAATACCTCAAAACAGTTTTTGTATTTTTAATCACTAGGGTTACACGAATGGTGCGTTGATTTAGCGGTGTGCTCTTTTAATATGGGTTTAAAAATTAACAATTGTCATGATTCTGGCCTCAAACCGGAACATAATAAGATATTAAAGCATTAACATTTACAGAGGAGGACGAGCATAATTTGTCCCGATTTTAGTGGGACATTTTCGCGCGAAGCGCGAGAAAAATGTTCAATTTCAGACAATTTTAGCTCAAAATGAAGGTGACGACTGGTATTTGATGGACCAGCAGTGTGCGCAAAGCGTGCAAAAGTTTACTTTATTTTGGCCAAAAACGCAGTGTTGAATCTTAATGGCGTATGTATATTTTAAGCACGGATTTAGAATTCTCACTGCATGGATTGCAAGGAGGCACGTTAAAATAGCCCCTGCCGCCATGCATAAATTCGCCTAGCCCAATTTCCCTAAAATGAATTTATCAAAAAGCTAGTTTGGCAGAGGAGGGCCTCGAACCCATGCCGCTATCATCAAACTAAAACGTCAGTATAGTACCAATGCGCCGGACCACTCGTCCGCCGATGTAGCCTCTTGAAATTTGAAGCTTATACTTGTTAGGCAGGCTCACATCACACACTATAGGTGGCGCTATTCGTCCATATGGAAGTGGAATGTGCATGTACGGTCCAAAAATGGCTTTACTGTGGGGCTCAATGGAAAAAGTCACTAAAAATTAATTTTGACAACCAAAACCTAAATGATGTTGACTTACGTTGGTACTGGCATAATAAACCAGATCAATTATACCGCGATTTGGTATCAAGAATTGTTATAAACCTCCCACTCGACTGTTTCAAAAAGGTAATCAGGCTTCCTTAGCATGTACAATAAATTAGCATGAAAATGAATCTTATTCTAAAAACATTTTAGAAACACACGTTTGAAATGTTGGATTATTGAACTCGTTACGTTCATAGATGAATGTGGGGTTTGTGCATATTCCGGATTGGCGAGCGGGGAGCGCTATGCCAGCCTAAAAGTAGTGCCAAGTTGTAGTAGTCTGTACTGTTTCATATTTTCGTTGCCATAAATTGTTCCATTAACAGAGGCTTGTGCCTGCGAGAGTTCATCAGTGTCATTATCTTGTATAGCAGAGGGAGGAACGATCACTGTCTTAACAGCTTTGTACGGTAGGACAGTGACTGGGGATGTTCTCTGTCCTTACTCCATGTCCATGTCAGCGACAATGAATACAGGCTGCGACTCGACTGCGGCTGCTGATTTGACAATTGTACAAGGTAAGAAATCAACTATGGTGGAGGATGGCCTGGGGCACCCGAATATGAAATGAAAGTGACGTACCTGTGCCTACCGGAGTAGGGAGTGCGACGCACAGCGTCATCATCCCTATATCTTCGTGTCAACAATTGCCAAAGTACGGCGAATCCTCTCGTTTTTCAAAAGCTACGCATGGCGATTTTGTTCGAGATAGGCCGAGCGACTCAGGCTAAGCATACCATTTACACATGATTTGCGCATGATCAGTACTACATATGGTGTTTCCATTATAGAAAATTCGATTTGTTGTCAGGTAAAACGCAGGTTTTGTTTCCATACACTAACTCGAAATGCAATACACTAATTAGCGGGGCCTTGAAATCAAAAGTCAAAATTATGATATATTCAACTGTTTGAGAAATGAATTATATAATGGAACCCGTGTAAGATCCAGGTGCTGTATCTATAATACAATGTACATTATCGACACACTATACCACTTTCTTTATCTGCGTCAATAATAGAATATTGATTTCAATCGAATTGAATACATGTCTCCATTTTGAGTTTGTACTCCGCCACTGAGCGATCTAGCGATCGATTTCTAGCCAATCAGATAGGCCTACACATAGTCCACACCAGGTAAAGAATTGTTTTGTATAGGCGTCAAAGCACGTGTCTTTATAAACTACCTGCCCGCTGCTGATAGTGGCTGCTATTACAAAATCAGCTTATACTTATATTCCGCGCTCGGTGGAATGAGCGTTTGGTTAAAAACCAATCGCTAATACCTCAGCGATATAATTTTAATTACAATTCAGCTATGAGTTGTCTTTTAAAATATCCAGGCTAAACCTATTGTTGAAGGTCGAGTCTTTCAATGTCTGTATAGAATAGTAAACTCAGTAACAATAAGATCACATTCCTCAGTTGCATTTTGAGATGAGTTGATTTTATTCCTAGTTATAATAATAATATGCTACATATGTGGTGATCTTATGGTGTATATTCTTTTGATATGATTATACTCAAATCCGTGAATAATTATATCCCGTTAATTTTGGTATTTGTAAAAAGCTTTTGTAAGACTTGCAGTTAAATATATGTGTTGAAAGAATATGATAAGCTGCACTGCGCATGTTGAAACCCCACCATGCGTATTGAAAACAAAAACTGACAAAAAAATCGTAAAAAATTCATTTCAGCTGATAAATGGCAACGCCGCATTCGTAATGGGGAAGAAATCTTTTTATCGTAACAGGTGGTGTGCTTGGCCCGAGTCGATCGGCCTATCTCGAACAAAATCACCATGCGTGACTGTTGAAGAATTAGTGGATTCGCCCTATTATCATGGCAATTTCTGACACGAAGATATAGGAGTGATGACGCTGTGCCCTACAGCGTTAGCTTTGGATATTTAATTATTTTCTTTATTTTCCAAAGCCAACGTTAAATAGGGTGCCTCCGCTTAATGTACCTGGCTCTGGTTAAAAAAATAAGCTCTATTTATACTCCATCGCTGAGCGACGAGCGATTGGTATTATCCCTAGAATTACTGACCCATATTTTGTAACACGGACTACGAAGGGGTGAGGTTGTTGCACCCCTCTTTTTTTTCAATTATAAACATCATATACCATTATATATTTGGTACCGATGTATGGCTATGGGTCTCCACTGTCCATTCCTTATAATGTCGCTATGACGTTAAATGTGAGTACACTCTTGAAAAATGTTCTGGCTACAAAAGTATAAGCAAAATTGATTTTCGGTTACAAATTCTACGAACATGTGATTCTCACCAATTTGTCCTGAATATGAAAGGAAATGACTATTTCAACCTAACTAACAAGTAAAAAGTCAATATTTTACAAGAGCGAAATGACAATCATGGATTACACTGTAGAAACCTATGGTAGGCCTCACACATCTAAATTAGCTAAAAATTTAGGACGTGTTACAAAACTATCGTATATTTTCTAGAATTTCAGAGAGTACAAAAGATATTGGCCGGTTATTTTTCACACAGTGACGTTAACTAGGCAATGTCCTGTACCTTTAACAGCTTCTTAAAACATACACTGTTTGTTGAGGTCACACGTCAATGGTGAAAACACTGTGTATTGTGTATAGGAAAATGAACAGTAACTGCAGTATGTAGTAACGTGAGTAACACTTATAGTATTGATAGAGGGCACCATTGGCCTACATAAGTATCGAAATATTTATCAAAATGGGAGCTTATTTAGCTCTAAATTATGTAAAATCAGGGGTTGTAACTATATAACGCCACCCGTTTGGCAAACGTGTTACAAAACAACCCAGTTCATTAATTGTCCATAATTTCTTGTTTGAAACAGGTTTGTGCGACGGTATGTCAACATGTAGTGTGGCTGCCACTGTGACAGTATTTGGAGGCGACCCATGTCATGGCACCTATAAGTACCTTCGAGTAACCTATCAATGCTCGGGTAACAGTTTACAAGACGATGTACCGGGTAAGTTCAAGTTATAAGTGAGACATTATATAAAATGGTACCAGCCGCATTTGGCGATAGAGAGCAATGGCTTACTAACCACGCAGAAGAGGTGGAATGTGCCATTTTGGTTTCGCGGGTATCCAATATCAGCTACAGATCATATACATGCAACCATGTAGCTATATCAACTAACATAACTAACCATGATAACGTGTCTCAAAACTCTCTAGCAAAACGTAATTTTAATCTCTCGTGCGTCACATATTCTCATATAAACCCATATCTCACAATTTCCTGCTGCACGTTATTTTTCACCTCGCTCCCGTCGATCTTCTAAACAATTCCGGCGTCTCAAAATCTCCTTGCACCGTGCTGTTTTACTCTTTTTTTTTTTGTTGTTGCTCTACGATCTTGTCGAAAAAGTATTTCAATGGTAAATGGTAGGATCTCAAAAGTTGCAGTAGTCTCTTATCAATTTATTCACTTATCAGTGGATCCCTTACAAATGTACTGACAACCAAACATCACCTATGCTGTGCCGCCCCCTAGCTACATGTATATTTTCTGAACACCTGATAACAAGGATGGAGGTAAAATACATGTACTACTGACTGCTAATAGTTATGGAACTTTATCGTCTTGGGGTGATTTCATCGCTATTTTGTTGATAGAACGAAAAATGGTCAAGGGTTAAAAAATAATTCAAAAGAAACTATTTTGTTTTCGTCAACATGTAACATATTTGAATGTGGCGGGTGTCAAGCTTGACTGAAATGGTGTCATTTGCCCCCCGGCATTTGCCAGATATCCTTGATTACAACAAATTTCATCCATAAACATAGAGTACAATTCATGTCTGCCTAAATCCTTCAAGCAGAATAAACAACCTCATATCTTTTTTTAAATAACCACATCTTGAAGGCCATCACAAGTATTTTCATTAACTTAAAAAGTAATGAATATACAAATAAAACAAATTCCTATTGACAACTTGGGAACGTGTAAACTCGTAGCCCAATTTCGTCACAGCAAAGTATCCAGTTCGGGTACCGGGGGTATGTATTTTCGAAATATTTATAATAAGTAACGTCATAGAGATTACACGGCGACCGAGGTGGATCGCGTAAAATTAGGATAAGGTTATGATATTGCGTTTTGCAAGTTTTCCATAGTGACGTATCGTTTTGTACTTATTGTTTTCAATTTGCCAGTGATAATGTGTCTTTATTTCTTTTGAAAGTTATATAAAGATAAAATCTAATAATTTTTACATCAATTACAAAATATAGTGAGTGTCTGATTTACACAACTCGATTTTATATTGGCATATTTTCATACACGTTCTTCTCGAAAAGTTGTTTATTTGCGGTGCCCCAAGATACGTCACTAAATAATACAGCAGATGAATTAAAACTGTTTTTTTTTTCAAAATATGAGACATTAAAACCAAATTCTAACAGAAATAATGTTTCTATTAGTCCAATTTAATGTGGGCAGACTTTTCATGGAAGAGACTTGCAAGCTACAGTAAACCCTCATTAAGTGTAAATTCTTTACGTATGGCGGAAAATGAGCAATATCATCTTGATGTCAGTACAGTAAATTTGTAGAATTCAACAGTAAATTAACTAACTAAACTACAATAGTTACCACTTAAGCCAATGAAAATTATATTATGTTTTGTCTACATTTCAGAATCAGGAAATGGTGTGAAGATCTTACTGCAAAATACCACAGATATTCAGATAGAGTCACTCGTCACGAATGTAGTCAGTCTATCAAATAATACTTTCGTCGAGTTATACTTGTTGTTTAACAGCGATGGATTTCATATCGGTTACATTGGAGAAGAGCCATTCATATCAATTCTTGTAAGATCATAGATACATCGCAGAGAGGGGAGAAAGAGATAGAAGGGATCACAACATAATAATTTATATATTTAATATATATCCTATATGCATATTGATACGTGACATGCATTGAGTTATTGATCTTCATTCTGGTTCGAAATTATTACCCATAATTATAGCGTGACTTTATAAAATATCATTATCGAATTGTAACCGTAACGTTTCAATCCCACAGAGTGACATTGACATATCGAACATTACAACAGTAACATTCGAAGCTTTAAAGTTCTGTTCCTGTGAAGCGGATTCAGGGTGTACGGCCGATATTGTGGGTGCTGATTGGAGAATAGGCGTATGCGACTATTGTAAGTTTACATAAGACCAAATCCGTTTATTCACTGAAATAACTAAAAGATCCTGGCTTCGCACAGTTTGCGAATCGGGCGTGTACACTACGTGTATATAACATTGCTTTTGGGTCGATCAGATTATTGAGAGTCTTTTAAGGGATCTAAAATGAGCGTTTATTGCGTTTCGACAGTATTTTTTGTGGGACATGAGAGCACCTCACACCTATCGAATTGCATTCTGAATACGAAGCATGTCTTTCTGATATCAAATAATTTTCATTTTTGAAAATCACAATATAATACAAATTTTATGACAAATTATAAAATTTGATATTTTTCAAATTTTGATATATAACAGTCCTCGAAGTAAATTATATAAATCTAATGATATATTCTTAAAGTGTATGTAGCAGGGACGAAAAGCCGACGGTCAATTGAAAATTCTGACCTTTCATATTGAAGATATGGATTTTTTTCCCAAAAAGACCTAATTTTTTTTTGTGTTTTGGGAAAAAAATTCCATATCTTCAATACGAAAGGTCAAAATTTTCAATTGATCGTCGGCTTTTCATCCCACCTACATACACTTTAAGTATAAATCATCAGATTTATAAAGTTTACTTCAAGTACTGTTAAATATCAAAAATATCAATTTTTAATGATTTGCCATAAAATGTGTATTAAATTGCGAATTTCAAAAATGAAAATTATTTGATATCAGAAGGCCATTCTTCGTATTCAGAATGCAATTCGATATGTCTGATGTGCTCTAATGTCCCACAATAAATACTGTCCAAACGTTCATACCCCAGCCCTTAATGGGATCCCTAAAATCTACATCATAAAGTATTTGGTTGTCTTTCATTTTCACTGAGCCGAACGACAATTTGATTTTGATCAGTTTGCCATTTAGCCAAGAGCAGTATCTGAAATAAATGGTTGGGAATGAGCTATGGAGTAGGCTAGGAAGTGACATTCGTATTTCTTATTGAAAGTCCACTGTACATGTTATATAGACGGGTTGAGACTGTTTGATGGAATCTTAGCACTCTTTGTTTATACCCTAATATAATGTGAATAGGAGTGGCTTAACTTAATTTTACAGTTACTGATATTCCTTACCTTCTTGATTTTACAGTTACTAATAATATTCCTTAATGATTCATGTTAACCGTGTCCTCGTGATGATTCTTTTCAATCTACAGTACCTTATGCATTAGCCTTAGACACTGTAAACCGTCTCATATACTGGACAACATGGTCTTGGGCAGAAAAAGGCATACAATACATTAATATGAATGGCACCGGCCAAGGCCAGGTACCCAATAGTGATTTTGGTCCAAGACGCGCCAAAGCTCTTGCTTTTGGAAGTGAGACAGGGTAAGAATTATAATTTAACACCAAATAACATAGATCATTGGATCATCAGATCATTGCTTAGACTTTAAATTCGATTCGATTATAAAATGTAAATCGGATCATTATATTGGCCAACACACATACACACATCCTACACCCTTAAATAATCTTGACTCAAAAAGAAACTTATAATTTTTCACATCATATCTTGAAAATCTGTCCATCCAAATTGTTACGGGCACTGAAATGACCCAGGCCAAAATCACCTGCTACCGAGTTCACTCAACAGCAAACACACAAACACACTGTTTATGATTATTTATTAATTAGTGCAGTATGGCTGTCAATCAAAATACAATATCATACTAGAGTCAAATTTAAATTACTATACATATTACTTTTTGCTATGGTTACTACTACAGTTTGTTGATGGAGATATCTCCGCCTGTCGCTTCTTTGAGCCGACAATACAGTCGAGCACTACTGGCTCTACTACCGCCTTTGGCGTATTTTATTCTCTCCAACACACAAGAACCGCGAACCGAAGTTTGAAGACTTCACACAATTATGGTAACTTTTGTACCACCACTGACAGGTTTCACAGAGTTCTCTCTTAGAACTTCATACTGCTGCTCTAATCAATTACTCTCCGGGCCTTATATCTAATTTCTTACCCTGCGAGAATAATCATAACTATTTATGGCATATTGCAGGCTTTCTAAAAATAGCTCATTACCTCAACACGAACCAATCAGAATCATTCACCTGTGTACATGATTACTGTAATAGCGGCACCACTTTTAACTTCTGAGGCAATCATAATCATTCTAGTGGTTTCCATTATGTATGATTGTTTACTGTGATTGTTTACTATTTTCCATTGAGTTTCCAGAATATTCTATTCTAATTTATATACAAACAAATGGAGATAAATATCAAAACAAGTGAAAACTAATATCTGATGACAAAATACATAACTTTTAATAAACATTATGGATTATTTTGGGAAAACATAACAGTATGCAAACGGTTACTTTACTGACACACTGCAAAATGCACTGGTATGGAACCGCTTATTGTATCGCATGTCACAGCCTGGAAATTTTGGCAACATAGAGTTTAAGACATGTAAAGAAAACAAAAACAAAATGTCACTTACCCAAACACAGATATCAATAGTGTGTGTGTCCACCATGTGCTTGGAAAGATTCAGTGCATCTGCTAAGCATGCTGTCCACCAGATTTCTGATGCAGGCTTGGGGGATATTGTTCCACTCTTCTGTAGAGCTGCTCTGAGTGTTTGTGCATTAACAGGCGGATGGATTGTCCCTTGCTGAAACACGTCGCCCGAGCTCATCCCATAGTTGTTCAATCGGAGAGAGGTCCGGGGAACGCCAAACTCGCTGTCTACTGCTGCCGAGTCCAACGACGGTAATGGCTACACCAATCCAACCTGTTCCGGCGATGCTCTACAGTAAACGTTTGACCTCTCCAACTTGGAGTCCAAGGACATCTTGAGTGGAGGTCCTCTTCATTAAGGCAGTTTCTCCACTGTTCCGGGCGCAACTGCATGATTGTGACTTCCAACTGTTTCAGCAGCTGTTCTTGTTCTTAGCCGAAAACGGTCCCTCAAATGTGCTAGGACAATAACGTCCTGGTTGGGTGTTACTCTTGGTCGCCCGGTACGAGGATTATCTTTCACAGTCCATGTTGCCAAATACTGGTTGACAAGATTGCAGGGGCTATTTTAGGCAAAAAAAGTCACTGCATGTTGGTAAGTTTAGTACTTTTGCCGCAGTGGTCATCGGAGTGACTATTCAGACTATTTTAGCCCCCAATGAAAGTGTAAATTTTGGTATTGTGGGCTTCAATTTAGACAAAAGGCCTGTACATATAATATTATGGCACCGGGACTCCAGAATAAAGATCAGCAAAGAGGACACCACATACAACCCCATACTTATCATACAAACTCAATCATGCACAGCAAGTTGCCGTGGAGGTGTCGATATAATAGGATTAACTACGATAGCGATAGGTTAAAAGAATGTTTGACTATATCGCACAGCACTAGTACCTCTGTATTGAACCATAGATGTCAAAAAAAGGGATAAAGACCTAGATCATAATTCTATGCTCATATCATGTTAATCACTCGCACCTGTAAGATAAGTATATTTAAAAACAGCGGTATTGTATTCAATGTATGATTGCAGACATACACAGGTGATGAGTGCAACCTGTTTGTGCAGGGCGATATATTCAAACATTGTTTTAATCTGTTGCTACAGGGTGTATCAAAATGATTGGTACCCATCAATTTTGATGTTTATTGAAAAAGCTGCATCTTCGAAATACAACAATGGATACTCTAGAATGAAATGTCTAGAATGTATAGTTTATGACTTTTTTTAGAATTAACCTACAAATTACTTTGATTTATTGTTGAATCGGGCTCATCAATTATCAATAAAAACCGATGGGTACCAAATCATTTGCTACAGCTGGTCAGTTTGTTTTTGTTTTGTTTTTGTTTTTCTGGTCGTCAGGTTGATTTATATTGGATGGTCAGAAAATAACCCTCAAATAAAGAGATACTCCCTTGATGGAACAACGACTAGCGAGACACTTATAGCGCCCAATGATAACATTATGGAAGCAAGTGGGTTATGGGTCAACGAAGTTGGTACGTATTGCAAATCTATTTTTATATTCGAAAAGTTATCCCGTGACCCTCCCAATATATCCCGAAACTGATATTCACAACTTAATAAATTGAATTTTCGATTTCATATTACCCGGCTCGAATAAAGGAAAGGCTGAGTATTTATATTGGCGTTGTTCCCTGAATAGCTTGTCGAAACTCTAAGGTTGCCGCAAAAAAGGTTTTAGAATCTATGAGGTATTGGCGCAAGAAAGCTTAAAACAAATTTTCGCTGGCATATGAGCAAAATGCATGGCATATGCCATTGTAATGCCGACAAAGACATAAGTTAGAAACCATAATATGTAATTTATGTTAATCAATACATGCTACAGACAGCTCGTATATCGTCACGATTTCCGCATACTGATGAACACCAGATCTGTAAAATAAAGAGACCACAAAGAATTTTGTCTCACTACTTTCACGAAAATGTCGCAATATTTGCCCGAAACCTTGCCTTAAAATTCCTGGACTCAGTAAATTGTACTTTTTGAAGCCCTGTGTTTTAACTGAATTAAACAAAATATGAATGGTAACGAGCCAAAGTTTTGACATTTGTGCAAGTTTACCTTTTTGTTGAAATAAGTGACACAAATACCGTTTGTGGTCTTTATATTTTACCGATTTTGATCTCACTTCATAAATTAACCAAAAATGAAAATCTCCGGTAAGTCGATTTTCATTTTCGCCATTTTTACGTGTCAAAACGCTGTTTTGTAGTTTAAATGAAATCAACTAAAAGCAGCGGAAACCTGACGTCACATGCATTTAGCTGGTTTGGTATACGATTTATTCCGTGTAAGAAAAGAAACAGGGGACGATATGCCAAATATGGTGTGTTTTCCGATGCCTTCAGACACGTTCATTTTAAATTATCTGATTTTTGCGCATGTCCGTTGCATTATTGTGACTGGTGGAGTAAAACAATCGATCACATCGTTCTCTGTACGTCCTGACGATTGAGATGAATTATCATGATGTCTGCATAGGCTAGGTTGCGGCAGATAGGCCCAACTGTTAGAAAGGGAGACACTGCTGGAGCTGAAAATTGCCAACACCTGCAACCCCGGTTGCAAAGAATCAGTGTTTAACATGCTGTTTCTGGTGTTAGATTTCCCATTGGGTGCTCCCAGGTGCGGGCTGGTATTTTACCAGAGTGTGGGAATGAGCGCTCTCTGCCTCCCTAGCTCAGTTGCTGAACATGCCAGCTTTAGGGCGGAGGAAACCATCAGGTGTTCAAATGGCTTGGCCATTGTTTACTGTAACGATGTAGACAGTACAGCCAGCGACACAATCATGATGAGATATTGCTCCGTTCTTTCTCCTTCTAGTTACTCATCTTGGTGTTCATGGCATTTGTTAGGTTAGGTTTAATACCAGGCATACTGCAGTTACTGTCCGTTTTCCTATACACAATACACAGTGCTCTCACCATTGACGCGTGACCCCTACAAATGATGTATCTTGGGAGAATGGACACTTGCCTAGTTAACATCACTGTGTGAAAAATAACCAGCCAATATTTTATTTATTCTCCAAAACTTCTAGCAAATATATTTCTCTAACATGACCTAAAATTACAGCTAGGTTAGATGTTCAGAAATGGTCGTACTTTTGTAAAATATGAGTGAGGGCAAGGCATAGCTAGCCAACTCCCCGTGTTATTTGAATGGAGATTTGACCGAAAATATTGGTATCGGACCGCTCACTTCTGAAGGATGCCACAAAAAAAACCGGTAAAAGCTACATTTAAATTATTCTAAATAGGTTCTAGAAAATAAAGTTTTGTAACATGTCCTAAATTTTTAGCTAATTTAGGTGTTTGGAGAGGGTCGTACTTTTGTGTTTTAGGAAGGACATGTAAACGACAGATAACACCAAAAATATGAAGAAATTATTTCTAAACCGTGTTAAGTCAAAAATCATTATGTTGCTCATTTTCAAGAATGCTGGTTTACAAAAAGCACGACATTGTCTGATTTCGTGAACAAAGCCACACATAACATTGTTTCCTTTCGTTTCCTTTATAATCGGTTACCCAACTGAAGCTATTGCGATATCGCACATGAAAACAGTCACTTGTGCACAACCAGAGAAGATCCGATTTAATCAGTTGAGCTGTTTCAATGAGTGTTATTTTGGTTTAATAGCTTTTAATGGGGTTAAGTCCTGCAAAGGTCGAGATGAATTCTACTGTAGACATGACTGCATCATGGTCTTTCAAGAGCACTTGTGAGTGGGTTACTTGAGTATACTAAGGGGTCAAGGACGGTAGTGATTCTCTTCATATTGGAGTAGCCTATCCCAATGGCACCGCATTTTCATCATGGGCCAAAGAGCGGAAGAGGAAGATTTACTTCTCAACAGTCATTAGGCTGGTGTTGAACATGTCATCATTGGTCAACCTTCCAACACTGGCCAACATGTTCTAGATCAGGGGCGAACTACTGCATATTGGTAGATCTCGGCTGATGTGTGTTCAGAAAAAAAGCTGAAATATGGCTGATCACCCGTAAAGCTGTTGGGACTGGACTAAAGTAATTCCCAGCCAACTCTACGATTACGAAAACTACAAGCAAATCTTCAAAAATACCGAGAGTAGATGAGCGGCAGTCTACTGTTGACTCCATGACGGACCAGCGGGAACTCGGCACACCATCACGAACTGTTGGCCTTGATTATTGTCGCCTGTCTACCTTCAAACCTCTTGTAATATCTACTTATAATGGCCGTACTGTAAATCAACAAGGGAAAATCCATCAGCTATTCATGGGCTGTGCTGATGCAGGTATTGACATTGCCGGAATTCAAGAACATCGTCCCATTACACCAAGCCCAACAGATGAACTTTGGTCAGATGATAGGAACTGGGTTTTATTATTCAGTTCTGCTACCAAGCAAAGGCATGGAGGAGTGGGTCTGGTCACTTCCCTTGCCAGTCACCTTTGGGGACTTCAAAAAAGCCTTCGCCTCCATCAACAGATCCGTCATGTTTTCAGTGCTGCGGGTGATATTGCCCTGTTGGAATCTTCCACAGCCCGGGCCCAGTTGCAGCTTACTAGGACTGCAACTGCAGCAGCAGATCTAGGCCTTGTCATCAGCGCACCCAAGACAGATTATATGACTGCAAACTGTAATGCCCAACCAGCATTTGAAGTCTATGGTAGTACAATCAACCATGTCACAGACTTCAAGTACTTGGATTCCAAGATGGGCTCTAGTGCTGGAGACCTAAACAGAAGAAAAGCACTAGCCTGGGCAGCTTTCGGGAAACTGGAACGCCTTTGGAGAAGCCCATCCCTGTCAATCGAAACTAAAATCAAGCTGTTTGAGACAACTTGTGTTACTGTCTTTCTGTCCGGGTGTGAGTCATGGGTAATCACCAAGGACATGGAAAACAAGATCGATGCCTTTGCAACATCTTGCTACAGAGTCATGTTAAACATCAAGCGTGTGGATCAGATTCCAAATGAAACCATCTACAATCTGACCAACACCACTCCACTGGTAGCCAGAGTCAAGATTCGTAACTCAAATTTCTCGGCCATATACTGCGTCTTGAAGACGACGAGCCTGTGAAAGAATATGCCCTTTATATTCCATCACATGGGAAGAGGAAACCGGGACGGCCACGCACAATGTACTTACAGTATGTCCAGCACCTCCTGGGAGATACTTTAGGGATGCTGCAGCCAAACAAAATTGTTTCGCTTGCCCAAGATCGCAATAGTTGGAGAAAGCTTGTAGCCGACTGATGACATGAGGCCCAACTAAATTAAAGTACTGTAGTTAGAGTATTTTCTTGCATTGAAAGTGTAACTTAAGGGATCTAAAATGAGCGTTTACTGCGTTTCGACAGTATTTTTTGTGGGACATGAGAGCACCTCGGACCTATCGAATTGCATTCTGAATACGAAGCATGTCTTTCTGATATCAAATAATTTTCATTTTTGAAAATCACAATATAATACAAATTTTATGACAAATTATAAAAATTTGATATTTTCAAATTTTGATATATAACAGTCCTCGAAGTAATTATATAAATCTAATGATATATTCTTAAAGTGTATGTAGCAGGGAGGAAAAGCCGACAGTCAATTGAAAATTTTGACCTTTCATATTGAAGATATGGATTTTTTCCCAAAAGACCTAATTTTTTTTGGTGTTTTGGGGAAAAAATCCATATCTTCAATACGAAAGGTCAAAATTTTCAATTGATCGTCGGCTTTTCATCCCACCTACATACACTTTAAGTATAAATCATCAGATTTATAAAGTTTACTTCATGATTTGCCATAAAATGTGTATTAAATTGCGAATTTCAAAAATCAAAATTATTTGATATCAGAATGACATTCTTCGTATTCAGAATGCAATTCGATATGTCTGATGTGCTCTGATGTCCCAAAATAAATACTGTCCAAACGTTCATACCCCAGCCCTTAATCTCATAATATGATTGCGTTAAAATGTTAAAAGATTATACTCTCTCCTGTCTCTTTCGCTATCATTTTTCTGTCTTTTTTCTCATTCTCTGTGTCTTGTCTTTTATAGCCAATAAATTATACTGGAGCGACGAGTTGCTGAACAAGATTGAAATTTACGATCTCCAGTCGAACATCAGAACAGTTCTATTTCAAGGCAAGTAAATTATTTACAGCCATTTTTGTAGCTATATAACCCATAACCTTTGCTTCATATATGAAATAATCGGTAATTATTTGTACCTAATATTGATAAGCGTATGATGCTCTCTTCTATAATGTTCACATTGAATAAAGTTATAAAAGCAGGCTTATTTACGACAAAAAACAATGTTCTACGGTCCCGACGGGGGTCCCGACCGACCCAGATTTTCCGTTTTTGGATTTGTTTCCTCAATGCATGTAAAATCAGCCGGTTTTCAATGGTCAAACCTTGAATGAGTTTGACGGATTTTGTTTGTTGCACCCCCCCCCCCCTCCCAAATGTGACCACAATGATCATCCGTCTAGTATATATCACTTCTATTTCAATGTTTGTTTGTCAATGTTGATGTAACTCCTAGCATTTTTTACTGTGAATGTCATCTTGTTTATTTCTATTTACAGGAACAAGTAGCAATAGACCTCGAGGTTTAGTAGAACACTTGGGTTATCTGTACTATTTTGACCCTCGACCTCATCGTATTGCGGTCAATGGACTTGATACCACACCAGAGGAAATTACTGTCATACCGGAGGGTGAACATTTGAATAACTTGTATGACTTTATTATGTATGACTCGGGTAAGAATATTATATAATTTCAGGTAGTATGGTTTCCTAAATAAAATAATCGACAAAATAATCTTCTTTTCTTTCTTATCATCATGATGTATGGTATCATTTCTTTCCTTCGGTTGATTTTTTAAAAATTGTGTCCAAAGACAACAATTAACATTAACATACTCTTTATTGTTTTGAAAGCTAAAATAGGGTTTCAAAAGTTAATATTGAACATTTGTGACGCGTTACTTTCCCAAGATAATAGTAGGGATATTACGATGTTCCATACGCGGTACGTACGTTCATACGTGCGTTCATAACTTACGTATCCCGGGACGGAATCGCGAAGCATGTATTGAATGAGGCAGTGAGGCTGTACCAACGATTTTGCATGAGGCGGTCGGCCCTCTTGTGACCCCGAATGCTTGTGACCAAAAATTTGAGTCACAGGAGGTCGCCTAGACAAGTTTCCTAGCGGTCTCTATAAAACACGTTTAATTAACACTAATTCATCATGAAGCTTTTGCCACCCAAGGGTGGGAAGCAAAACGTCGGTGGGATACCTAAAACAGAGTATTGTCTTACGAGCTGCATTTTGAAGTTTGTCAAGTTTGGATAGATAAGCCGTGCATGCATTACCCCATACAACGTCGCAATAAATGAGGGACAATAGGAGATTCAAAAAGCAAATTTAGCGTGAGTTGCGGGACGATATTGTGAGAAGAGCGAACCGTGGTTTGGATTCCAGAGGGAGGGTGTCTGTAAGAGGCACATCCATCAGAAAATGAATAACCGAGATCGCGCGCCAAATGAACTTACTGTAGTAATTTTCCTGGTCTTTAATCGAACCCGGTACCTCCTGGTTCTGAAGCCCGGATAATACCACCAAACCAACTTCATATCTGCTCAACCTGTGATATTAATCCTTGATAATGCTTAACAGAATAAATCAATACTAATGTATGATGTCCTACTATAGCAACCGATCAATCTGCGCACTCAATCATCACGTCGGTCAAATAATCAATCAATCGAAAAATAAAATAAAATAAATAAATAAATAGAGCCCCAAAACGTCATTAAATAAATCAATAAATAAATAAATAAATAAATAGAGCCCCAAAACGTCATTAAATAAATCAATAAATAAATCAATAAATAAATAAATAAATAAATAAATAAATAAACAAATAAACAAATAAATAAATAAATAAATAAAGCAGCATAAGAAAAACATATGGCATAGCAAGGTTTCGAACAAGTGACGATCAGAACAGCAACTAAGAAATCACAACGCCTTAGACCGCTCGGCCAACGAACCATACATCCTACTCCGTATATCAAAGAAATATATTCACCTCTAGCGTTACGCAATATTGGCACATGCCACTGACACATGCTTGTAGGTAAAGATCCTACGTAATAGAAAAAGGTCATTGACATGTAACAAGTTCTTTGTATACCTTGATACAACCAACATATACAAAGAAGTATATTATTAGGCGTTGACGCAATCATCAATGCGGGACGTATAAAACCATATTCGCCACTCGTGCACTTTTTTGAGTCTACGGCTGTTCCGAATGCAGCCTTGAACCCTGAATTCAGAGGTATATTTTGGGTTGTTACATGGAATTCAAAGTAATTATATCATGAAAAAAAACCACCGAGAGGACTACGATACTTATTCAGAGCTAATCTACATTCCGTTATTTGCAAAAGCCGACGAAAGTAAAATTATAAAAGGAGGAGGACCAGAAATCAACGTTAATTCCAGGTAAGCCTAAAAACGCATCGAAAACGCCAAAATGCAGTCACAAAATTTATAATATTACTAAATCACCAAAACGAATTGTAACGTAGGTATGCAGAAAAGAGTTGTATTAGCAATAACAAAGTATGTGCAAAAAGATTTGTCTTTGGCATGTCGCCTTCTTGAAATATCACCGAAATATCATATTTCGAAAAAAACGTCACAAAATTTAAAACAAACATGAACCTTCCAAAATAAATGCACATTTGCACTTGGTGACCCAGTCATTACCTGGCACTGTGATTTGGGATTCCTCGTCGCTTTCTCTCTCTAGTTACAAGTACTTTAAGTTTGCTCTTACCACAGCCCTTAAGCAGACCGATACGTTTGTTAACTTAAGAGACCAATTTATCGACGTTAGCACTCCAAGTGAGGGAGGGGTCTAACCAAATGCTATTTGCAAAATGCAAAAAGATATTTAAAACAATTTACATTTTCGATAGTCGTTTTTGATATTGAGAGATTCTTCGGTCCTGCCTAATATGTGTTGAGTTGCAAACAACATAGATTTAGTTTTATTTTTGACATTCAGAGTGAGGTAGTTATTCTGCAACCATTTTGAAATATGGTCAAGCTCGAATCATCATAATCCTAACTTACTGTATCATTGTAAAAAGCAAGGGGCCGCGAATTGACCCCTGAGAGACGCCAAAATTTACGAGTGCCTTGGTAGAGTAATGATCTCCCACCTTGGTTATTTGGAAACGATCATTCAAATCAGATTAGAACCAGTCAAGTTCTAGGCACTCTGAAGGTTTTAACAAGAATATTATGATGGACTGTGTCGAAGGCAATTGTAAGGTCCAGAAAGGCAGCACCTGTAAAAAGACCTGAGTCATTTATATATCGTAAAATAGACAGAATTTTGCATTTTCTGCGTTGTCCATGCGTCCATTTCGTACGTGCAGAATCGTCAATACAGGCTAAATAATCGACCTCGCTCCGTCACAGGAGAGTGATTTTGAATAGATAGACGGGCGTGCGATCACGGCGTATGGGAATCGTAATTTCTCTCATTATTTAATCCGGAAGTCCTTGGTTAGATTCACTGGATTCAGGGGCGTAGCCAGCAAAGACGAAAAAAATATCCTGTTACATCATTTTGGTGGTATATATACGTATAGCGGTTTTTTTTAGAGAGACTCCTTACCCCTTCTTTTCCTTTGCCTTCCCGATTTTCTCTTTCTTTTTTTCTCAGAGGAGCACTTTTCCCTTGCGTTATTTGTCAGGGGCCCTCTGCCCCACCTGGATCGCCGTAGATACAGGGTGAGTCAAAAAAAGTGCAATAGAACAAAGAATCGATAATTACGTAAGAATTACTTTGAACTTTCCAAATATTGAAAGATTCTATAAATGCCACACTCAATAGGCACCTTCCGTGGAAAACTGAAGTCAATCACATCTACCGTTTAATTTTTATGAGTCCTTTTGCTACGATACCCAATTTCATTATTTGTCCACGAGGTACCATGTATTTTGAATGAGAGCACACAATGCACGATAAAGGCACCAGCTCTGAAACTGACTTTAACTTAAATAAGGTTGATTTTTGCGTTATTTTCATTTCTCTTTTCTGTTCAAACAAACTTTTTAACATTAATTTAAAGTCCTTCATACCTCACTCGACTCCAACTCCAGTTTTTTAAATCCCAGTATGTCCAACTTACTGGATATTTTATAATTCGCTCCACTTCAATTTACGCGCATTTCATTTCGACATTTGAAAAAATCCGCCTGCAAATTTGTATGTTTTTAATAGAGAATAAACATCTTTAAAGTAAAGCTAAAATGAAAATAACAACAAATAATGTTTCTTTTCCTTAAACAAGACCAAGGACAATAACAATTTGGGTGCTCCATTTTATTTCAATGCCAATGAGGTTAAGAAAATAGCAGTTGTTCCAAATCTACCTTACGCAGAGTGGGTTGACTTTCAAATTTTAGATGTTTCTTGGACAAACATTAAAATTGGGTATCGCTATAAAATGTGTCATAAAAACAAAACGGTAAATGCTAATTCCTTGGTTTTTTCACACAAGGTCACTAATGGATATATCATTCATAAAATGTTTTAAAACATGTAAGGTTCAAATCGGTTCTTAAATAAAAATGGATTCTTTTCTCTATTGCACTTTTTTTACTCACCCTGTAGCTGGTCCGGGCATTTTTACATGTTAACAGGATGTCAACAATAGGGCATATTACCCTGTCGGAAGCGTCTATAACGAGGTCATATCATGGATCATCTGCCACGCATTTTCCAGATGGGCCACTTTGAGAGCCATTTTTTTTGGTCCTGAGGAGATTTGAACCCGGGACCTCTCGCACCAAAAGCAAAGACCTTAACCAGTCTGCCACGCTGCTTCAACGGGCTTCATACCTTAGCTTCTTGAACTGGCCTGCTTTGCAAAGTTAGGCATTTAATTCAACCACATTCCCGTATTAGAAATTCACCGTAAACAACTTGAAGAGAAATGTTGTTGTTAATTACCATGAATGTTGTTGTTGTTGTTGACGTTAATGGGCATTTTGATACTTGCGATGAATGTATGCATCGTGTGGGAGGGGACTATTTAGAATGGTGTTCCCTATGCATTGTATGCAATCTAAGGGACTCTTCACGACATATTGTGGAATGTGTATACATTATGCAACCAAAAGGGATTCTTTGGTTGAATGATTCTACTAGAATCGTGCTCTCCTTTTCTATCCGTGATAGATCAATAATTATTATTTAATCTAATGTACGTATGTATCTTGCAGTTTATGTTATCGGCCTTGAATATGAAAATAACTCAAATAATTTGAAATAAAATGCGGCCAAAAGTGATATTTGGGTTTTTTACTGAGGGGCTGGGATGGACATACCCCCCTGCTATGCACCCACCCCCACCACTGGCTATTGGTTTGTTAAATCGGTAACTTTTGTAATTTCTATAGGTACTTCGGCAGAACAATACCCATACACGTGCGGACCTGTAATAGATCTATCATTGACTTCGTATGGCCCAGTCTGTGAAGGGAGGTCAGTTTGTATTAATGTCACAAATACGGGGGATCACGATGGGATTGTAAGTAAGTATATACGTGCATGGAGCTTGCGTCAACATCGACCCCTAAAAATGACACAGTATCTGAGCATGAACAATTTGGGTACTATGAAAGATACAGTATTAAGTCATGACAAGCTCATTCTGGAGCAACAAAATGCCCTAGAAATCAAAGAGGTCAATCAATTTGACCCTAGAAGAAGCAGAACAACATTCTGTCGGTTTTCTTAACTTACAAGATGGTGTGCTAATGATAAAGTGACGCCCACCTGATGCACCTGCCAGTGGAAAGTAGTGGACCAATAAATTTGTGGTACAAATCGCTCTTCTCTTCCCAAAGGGAAATATATTCTTCTGTCGATTTGCTGAAATCTGGTTGATGGAACAACACATTTGTCAATGTAAATGAAAACAGGTGGAGCAACCTTTTATTTCTGGCCTGCTTCCTGAAGAAAGTGAGTGATTGGTGAAAGCAGCACCATTATGGAAATCTATGCAAGGATTTATACGCAAAAAATATAAAAACATTAAGTCAACAGTGGACTTCGCTGAACCGTGGTCTTCGCAAGGCAAGTTTGAATCAGGATATACGAACATCCGTCGTCCGCAACATTGAGTTCAACAGATCATTGTGATTCATTAAGTTTATGCTTTTATGTTAATCATTTTTTTATGTGCATTGTCAATCACACTTTACTTTTCATTACAGAATTAAATTTTGTTAACTTATACAAACAGTGTGTTGCTGTTGTGCGTTCGTGTGAGAACTGGGAAAAAGTGTATTTGGGCTTGAGTCTTTCCGACTCGTGACACGATGTATACTCCTGTTAGTGTCAAGTGTTAACTCGTAATTTTTCTTTTCAGCTGTAGTCACAGTTAACAGAACAGCCTCTGCAGATGAAGACTTCCAACATTTAGAAGAAACAGTTATAGTCGCTGTAAATGAAACCGTCCCTATAACAATCAATACAATTGCTGACAATGTACATGAAACTGAGGAAGAAGTATTTCGCATTGTGCTGTCGGGAAGCAGAAACATGATTGATCTTACCACAACTGGGACAGCAAATGTAACTATATCAGAGGATTATTATGAACGTTGTGATTACGGTACGTTTAGGCATTAATAAAAAAAAACATCCCCCAACACCGCCACCACACACCTCACACAACGAGGCATCGCATGTACGCTTACAGACTAAGATTTGGCTAATTTACGAAACGAAATTTCTCGGTGTAGTTCGGTTTTAAATCCCGGGGAGGCACTCAACACAAATGACCATACGGGTATGCTCCCCCGGAAAGACCCCCGTTCTTTAGTTTCGCAGCTCCGGAGGACCCCCTATATTTGATCAAAATAAAGCTCCGAAAGACCCTTGATTTTGATAATTTCAGCTCCAAAAGACCCAAAAATTGCTCATTCCTCATATGTCTTGTTTTTCAGGCGATTTTCAACCAAAAAGCCAAGAAAGACCCTTGATTTTAACTTTTCGCAGCTCCAAAAGACCCCATTTTACTTGTTCACAGCCCGGTTCGCAGCTCCGAAAGACCCCCTTTTACCGGTACACCGTCAGCTCCCAAAGACCCACCACCTCAAAATTCCGGGGAGCATACCCACCAAAAATTTTGATGTGCCCCCCCGGGTTTTAAATGTTAAAAATCCACGTTGTTTTCCACTTTTATAGATCATTTCAAATCTCAGAAATGCATTAAGTAAAAGTGTCGTAACTTCTTACATTTTCGAAAGGAAAAGAGTTTAATCAAAATATAAATACGGACTAGGATTTGGTGTAAAAACACGTCCATAATACTCACATCTCACCGACATCATAACGTTTAAAAAACTTCACATACTGCAGTTACTGTTCATTTTCATACACAATACACAGTTCTCTCACCATTGACGTGTGACCTAACATTCGCACTTTGGTGTTTTAGTAAGGAAGGGCACGGCATGGCCTGCAAAATTCCCTGTGTAAATCAAATGCAACTTTTAGTGACTATCACTCACTTGTGGACCGCTCTCTTCCGAAGGGCATTAAAGCTAAACCACTTGACGGATATTTTTTGTTTTTTGTAGTTGCTGTCAATCAAGAATAATGTATACATTACATGTAGGCTAAAAACTGAGTAGATGGGGCATCTGCAAATGTTTGTACCTCCCTGATATGTAAATAACAGATAACAGCAAAAACGACTCCCATATCTGTCCATAACTTTGGTCAGTGGAGCAAGTCAGGGGATTTCAAGTGGGTGATTATTGATTGGCAAGTACCATATTTGGGTATAAGTGCAGTCCACCACTCAATGTGGAGGATGGGCTAGACTTTATCGATTGATTTTGCTGGAGTAATTCCCTGTTAACCAGGTTTAAGTACTGCAAAGGTCGAATCATGTTTGCTGTGCAGCATAACTACACTATGAT
Organism: Amphiura filiformis; assembly: GCF_039555335.1. Lineage (NCBI taxonomy): Eukaryota > Metazoa > Echinodermata > Ophiuroidea > Amphilepidida > Amphiuridae > Amphiura > Amphiura filiformis. Next base: position 71,055,530 of record NC_092633.1, read on the forward strand.
ATTTATTCAATAGGTCCGTATGGATATGATGAATATGATGGCTGCGGACCTGCAATAAATTTTGACACTGCTCTCATTGGTCCTGTCTGTGAAGGAACATTCACTGTCGGACTAACGAACACTGGGAGTACATCGGGTACAATAAGTAAGTACAACGTAAGGTAGTCCCGAAGCCAGAACAGTAGCATAGGCAAGGAAACGGGGGCTCGTGGGGGGGACTTCAGTATGAAATGGATATAGGTGTAGGGCTGGCACTTTCGCAGTTAGGGGCATTCGGTGAGAGCAAAATATAAAAAAATATGGGGTCATTGGATGAGAGATGGATCTAAATTAGGGGGTCATTTGGTAAGAATATGGCCTTTTTACAATGGGGTCTTTGGGTGAGAGCCAAAAAAAGCCTCGAAAATTGAATTTCTAGTTCTAAATGGCTTCAATTGGGTTTGTTATTTTCAAAGAGGTAACATAGATGACTCGTTGGTGCTCAAATGAAAATATAAGGGTCTTTGGGTGACAGATCGAAAGGAAAAATATGGGGTCTTTGGGTGACAGCATGTGCTCATAGAAAAAATGGGGTCTTTAGGTGACAGCGGTGCTGAAAAAGAGGAATCGATTACCCTCCCCCCCCCCCAAACATTTCCAGGTGAAGTGAAACAATGTCATCATAAAATGGGTTTTGAACAAATATTCATTTTCTCAGCCCCCTCGTGTTAAACATTTTCTTAAGCCACAGAATGGGCTGCAATAACGGTCAATCGAGTTCGCTTCAGAGGTGTTAGATCGCATAAAGACGTAGATACATCGTGATTATTCACGAGGTCAGGAAAGGTCATTTTCATTACATTCAAACATTTAGTTGTTTAAAGTTTTAAGCAGTGAAGGTTGTTTATACTTTATAGATTCAGTTGTTTAAAATTTTCTGGGTCGTTTCAAGGTCATCAGAGGTCAACCAAAAGGCAAATTATAGTCCGTTTACCTTCTTCAAGTCAGTAAAGTAAAATCAAATTTTGAGATTTTCTCAAAAGCTGTTAATTTTTGCAGGAATCTGTTATACTAGTTGGATTCTTGCATAATTTCCTTTCTGAAAATGTATACTATTATTATTACAGTTAGAGATACAATAAAGAAACCAATATCTGAATTACCGACTCGAGGAAGGTATACAGACTATATATATTATCAAATAGATTGTTATTAAACTTAGTACCGACATTTTTCACGATATTGACAATTTTATCCCAAACTTGGGCAAAAGCTCCACTAAACCAGCTTTGACATTGCCATGACCCATTTAGGGTCAAACGTCACGCATGAGAAAGTTTGTCCAATTTGAATGAAAATTAGTATATGTGATGTTGATGTGATTCAAAACATGATGAAGGTCATTTCAATGTCATCAGAGGTCAACAAAAAGGACAAACAAGTGCCGACATTTTCATGATGTTAACAATTTTGTCCATAGTAATTTCAAGGTCATCAGAGGTCTTTTCACGGCTGGACTTCGCGGCCCTACTAGTGCACTGCCCCAATCTTAATATCAGATATAAGTTACACACAGAGGTCAAAGGTCATGTATTGGTCATTTTGTGAAAATCTTTAAAATACTTCTCTTTTAAATATATGTGCTATGATCACCAAACTTGGTCAGAACAACCGCTGGCCCAAGCTTCAAATAAGTTGTACCACAGATTGGGGTCAAAGTTCATATCAGGCTTAATTTTTGTGAAGATATTTGCCTACAACTTGATGAAGCTGCTATCATTAGAGGTACAGGTAGCAATTTGGCAGAGAACTTTGGCAGGGAGAACAGCTAGTCTGCTAGTCAGATTTCGTCTATTGGGCTATTCAAAATTAAATCCATACACCCTTTATGCAAGACAGGACTTAAATCTTCCACACATAGATTGTATAGGTCAAATAGAGTCACCCATTCAGGTACGCCCATTTGTAATTCACACTCCCTGTGTGGGAGATTAAGGTCATGTCTTCCGGAGGGTGTATGGATTGCAACTGAATAGCCCATTGTGTGGTTACTTTTAGAGTACATGAAATCATGCTTTCCCATGATGCATTTATGAAAATCAATACACACTAAGGCTATGTGGTAAATACTATTCAGTATAGTTTCTACTGGTGGTGCAATAATGGTGAATGCTTGTGGGGTGTCAACATTTTGAAATATGTCCGATTAGGCTAAAACTTAGGCTACAAATAAACCTTGATATAAGGGGATCATGAAACATCATCTGATGTCATCCAAGGTCAAATGTTAAAGTTTCTCCAATGGGGCTGTAACTTGGGAAAAACAATCCCAGGCACTTGGGGAGTATGAAACCGCAAAGTTCATCTGAAGTCAAAGGTCAGGCCAAATGTAAAGTTGCTGCAATTGGGCTATAACTCAGGGAAAATGATCCCTAACATTTGGGTAGTATGAAACCGCAGAGGTTACCCGAGGTCAAAGGTCAGGTCAAATTTAAAGTTGCTCTGATTGGGCGGTAACATTTCTTGGGGAGAATGAAACCGCAAAGGTCACCCAAGGTCAAAAAAGGTCAAAGTTTAAGTTGCTCCGATCAAGCTGTAACTTGCAGAAAATAATCCCAAACACTCGGGGAGTATGAAACTGTAAAGGTCAAAGGTCGGGACAAATTTAAAGTTCATCCAACTAGGCTGCAACTTGGAGAAATGATCCCTGACACTTGGGGAGAATGAAACCGCAAATGTCATGTGAGGTCAAAGGTCAGGTCAAATTTAAAGTTGCTCCGATTGGGCTGTAACTTGGGGAAATGATCCTTGACACTTGAGGAGTATGAAACTGCAAAGGTCATCGAGGTCAAAGGTCATGTCAAATTTAATATTGCTCTGAACAGACTACAACTCGGGAAAAACGATCACCGACACTTGGGGAGTATGAAACCGCAAAGGTCATGTGCGGTCAAAGGTTGTGTCAAATTTAAAGTTGCTCCGATTGGGTTGTAACTTGGGGAAATGATCTCTGACACTTGGGGAGTATGACACCGTCATCCGAGATCAAAGGTCAGGTCAAATTTGAAGTTTCTCTAACCAGGCTGCCACTTGTGGAAAATAATTCCAGACACTTGGGGAGTATGAAACCGTAAAGGCCATCTGAGGTCAAATGTTAAAATGGGCCCGATTCTGCTTAAATGTGATGCAAACTATCCTTGATTTGAGGGAGCATGAGTCATGTGAGTAGTGAACCCGAGTTTACCCGAGGTCAAAGGTCAAATGAGGTCAATTAGAAGCCACCGCCTGGTATTCGTGGCTCGTGAGCCATAGTAGCTCTAGTTTTCTGCATGTAACCATTACCGTTATTAGATATAGTCTTCACTTTTTTACAATTTCCATTAGTTCTATTTTTATTTTCCATTCCTTCCATCCAGATGTTACTACAATTGGTGACACCGCTGAAAATAGAGTAGAATTCAACGAATTCAACCAAGAATTCACTGTCCAAGTGGGCGAGTTAAAGAATTTTGATATTCAACTCATCAATGATGGATCTCATGACGTCGATGAAAAATCCTTTTCTCTGTCAATTGTCGATGACAGTGAGGAGTTTATTACACACACTCGGATTCATAGTGTTAACGTAACTGTTCATTGCGGTATGTCAAAATGTATGTTTGCCGGTTCCGTGCTCATTAAAAACACTGGGTAAATTCTGCTTTGTCATGTTTATAATTTACCCTATGTTGGCTAAAACTTTGCCCAGGTTTTTTACACAACTGGTTAAATTACTGAAAATATGTGTGAAGTTACCCAGTGTAAGGGGGTAGGAATGAGAGAAAGGGGGGAAGAAATTGACGAAACCTTACACTTTTTACATGGTAAAATGTTCACATAAAAACGTTACAAATGTATGCAAGGAGGCTTCTCCTCATTGCATAAAAATGCCGAAAACCCATGAGCTTCCGGAGACTTCGCCCCCTGGACCCCCACCAGGAAAGGCTCCGCTCGCTGTGCTCGCTCGCTTTGATCTATTTCTTAATCAACTTGGGGGATGTTTGGAGCCTTGCCCACCCTGGCAGAGAAGTCTGGCTACGTCCCTAGATTTCAAGGATTTAAAATAAATCCCAAGGGACTGTAGTTAGGGACCAATCAAGTGCTAGATTTAAAATTAAATCTTTAAGATTTAAAATTAAATCTTTAAGATTTAAAATTCAAATCTATAAGATTAATTTTAAATCTAAAATTGATTGGTCCCTAACTACAGTCTTAAGGATTTATTTTTAAATCCTTGTAATTTAGAGTGTGAATTCACTTCATTCCAAGTTTGAAAGAAACATCATTCAAGTTCACTTTGAACACAATGCGCACTAGTCATAGTGCAGTTTTGTCCACGGCAAGTTCACCGTGACCTTTTCAGCCATAAACCCGCTTAGTGAAGATTAAACCGAAATATGCAGTACTAAACCATTATAGTAATCGATTGTCCAATGCACATTTCTTACCACGTGATAATATTAATCCAATGAGCGATCGATTTGTCCGCTACGGTCGACTAATCCAATCGATAATGACGCTATTGACATGTACGGGTGGAGCTCCACTGACTGAGTTTTGGGGATTTTTCACTGGTTTGATATCATTTACTCATCAAGGCGCTCCACCGTTATTATAAGGACTATGCTAATAATTTAAAGATTGACATGTAGAAAATACACCATACTTGATTGACAGAAAGTACTAAATTTGTACCTATTACGGTTTGGTGGTACTCCTCTTCCAAACGTGACCAAGTGAGTCAGGGCGGCCCGGTGAAGCAAAATGTGCATTGAATTAAAACGGGAATTTGGGTAAGATGGTAGATTTCCTTTCTCATACAAATGCATGCTCCCCGTTATTAAAGCTTGTACCGGATTAAAAATTCAGATATTTTGAACAGAATAAGTAATTGAAACATAGAGCAAGTACTAAAATCAGAGCTTTTATACTTTTTGATATATGACGCTAACTAGTTCATCTCCTATACCCACAGCACATCGCTACTAGTACAGGTCAATTAATACCTATGTGAGTGCCCCTGTGTTGTGTGATTATGTAGTTAACAATAACTGCATGATGTGGTTAACTGCCAACATGGTCAATGGGCTTTATAATTTATCTTCAGTGAAAGCATGAATAACATAACATCGTCGGATTATAAAATAGATAATGATATAAATTAATGAGATAAAAAAACTGTAGGAAAGGGTGAGCGAATACGAAAAAAGTGCTTGTTGATCAAACTTGGAATGAACTGCATTGATGCGCGCATTATATAATCGTTAATTTCTTCGGGACCAGTCAACCAAATCATATACAATTTGTGTATGATGCACGATCAAATGAGCTACGCGCTACTTTTTGAATTATTTTGATTCCGATGTCTATTTCTCGACTTATATTAAGTCCAAATTCAATCACCCGGTATTTTTTTTCTGGGACACCCTGTTTATATATAAGGCTCAGTAGTAACAGTGTCTCTAAAATAATATATTGACTAGTACCACGGGGCATTTCTTTCCCCCCCTCCAATATCCCCGCCTTAGCCCCCCCAAACACGCACACACACACACACATTTGAGGCATAAAACCCCAAATCACGCAAATCTCCACTTTTTGCGGCAATTTTGCGCAAAATTTGTCAATTTTGCCCCCCCCTGAAATTCACTTTGCCCCAGCCACCCCCCCCCCCACCCGAAAAAATTCCTGGTGCCACCACTGAGTGTTTTAGATATTTTCCTTTTGGTATTGGACATTTGGATTGCTATAAATTTTAGTGTAAGCCTGTTAATCTGTTATGTCGAAGGTTCAAGTTGCCTGGGTATTTTCTTATAAGGGTCGCATGTTGAATTATGAAATATTATTAAAACGCTATGTCGAATTTATCGGTATGTTGAAGGTCTACCATGTCGAATATGAAATAAGATTCGATATGTAGAATTACCTTTGACATAGAAAGCTTTCGAAATATATACACTGTAGACTTGAACCTAGTCCTATAAGCAATGTGATACCTATAATGTTTATATCCTTATTTTACAGATATTAAACATGTGCAAATTCTAAGCAAATGGAAAGGTGGATTTTTGGGCCGTATTTCGTTTACTGTTGGCAACTATGACGTCACCAACTGGCGGATTGTTGTATATTTTGACAGGCGTGTTTGGGGTTTAAAGGTATAGATATGTTATACAACATTTCAAGAACAACGAAAACAACAACAACAGCAACAACAACAACAACAACAACAACAACAATAATAATAATAATAATAATAATAATAATAATAATAATAATAATAATAATAATAATAATAATAGGCCCACTACAACTACTACTACTACTAATAACACTAATAATAATAATAACACTAATAATAATTATAATAATTATATTAATAATAACGATAAAATCAACTAAAAGCGGAAGTGGTAAAAAAGGACACCATAGAAGCACAAAGTTGGAGCCCGGTATCAACAAAACACTTCAAGGCCGTACGACCGGTAGTCCGTGGCCGGAGACTAATGGAGTGTCAATATAGAAGGGCCCCGCAGGGCAAGAAGCCATGCGTAACCTTAATGTAACATTGACCATATTTTCCCCTTTTAGTAGACTTCAGTGAAATAAGAAGAAGAATGAATAATAAAAAATACTGTAATTATTGTGTAAAGTGAATTATAATACAGTTTATCTGGACTTACTGATAAATTTAATATCTTAAATATTATAATTATCGCCATCCAGAACATCATCGTCATCAATCATCATCATTATACCTAATTTAATATACATTTGCTCTTTTGTTTTCTCTTTCAATGTTAAATAGTTTATAGATTGTTCTGATGTAAGAATTGCTAAGCATGTTGTGAGAGAATCTGGAACAACTGTCTACACACTCGTGCCGACATCAAGGAGGAAAAACATCGTCGTGGGCTCCAATGTGTTTTTTGAATTCACCGCACAAACTGAAAGCAGACCTAAGAAAATGCATAAGGAAGCTATTTTTGAGATATTGTCGCGTCGTTAAGGGGTTGTGCAATAATTATGTGCACCTGGGGTGGTGAATTCTCAAAATGGTCGGAATAATTCTGGTATACCCAGTGCGCACAAGTTCAAAGTATAACCTATAACCCTAATCCTATAATCCTAACCATAAATCCAACCCTAACCCAAAAACCAGGGTAACACCGTATAAAATTTAATTATGCTTTGGTTCTCGTCCCCTCCCTCCTCAAATTTCTGGGATTTGTCAGATTTTTTTTTTTCTTTTTCTTTTTGTAGATTTTTCAATTATTTGACTTTGGAATGATTTATGAGGTCTTCATAAATAAGTTTATTAGAGACAATGATCACTTCCAAGTCTTTTTGTGGTACTAGGGGGTTTATCCCTCAGAATTTTACATTTGAAAAAAAAAGCCTCATCGTTTCCTCGAGCACTGTTGGAAAAGACCAAAAACTACTGACAATGCTAATTTTACATTGAAAACAAAAACACATCCCTCCCTCATCAATTCATGAAAATCCTCTGGACGAGATTCATAACCAAAACATTAATTTCATACGGCCTAAACCAGAATTGTACCTAAAACACCGGGTGCGCAGGGTAAAAAGGAATTGTGCCAAATGGTCTGCCAAAATAATTCCCTCACGCCAGGAGGCAGCATTTGACTTCCAGAAGGGCTAGAAGTTTTGGGAAAAATCCCCCACTAGCCTAAAAAATGAACAAAAAGAAGCCTGAATAATATAGGTATGTGATATTTCCACCAAACAAATTTTCAATCAAGTGATGATAGTGTGTAACTGAATAAAATAGATTAATAAAATAAAAAAAGATTTCACTATTATAGTATTAGCTATACTATTTCCCGCGAAAATGGTATTTTATAGACAGTTTGCCGTTTGTTTTCTGTATAGAGCTTGATCACTAATTGAACAGAACACCTCGTCAACAAAATGATCTTGCAAGCTAAGACTGAATTCCTTAAGACCAAGATAGCCGGGGCGAATGACAAGGAGCTTTATTCTACTGTGAACACCTTGTTAAACAGGGGTAACAAATCACTTCCTGTTCATGATTCAGCCAATGACCTGTGTGGTAAGTTTGCTGGTTTCTTTAAGACTAAAACTGACAAAATCCGCAAAGCCTTAGACGAAGTTGATGTATCATCACTAACATTGGCTTCTGCAGTCGGTGAAGGTCAGACAACACACCAGTTCTCTCTCTTTGACATTGCCACTGTTGAGGAAGTTGAAAAGGTTATGTGTAAATTTCCCAACAAAACCTGTGCCTTAGACCCGTTACCCACGTGGCTGTTAAGGGAGAATACTGTGGTTGTTTCCCCTATCATAACTCGGATTGCCAATGCTTCCATGCAATCTGGTGTCTTCAAGGATACTATAGTTACGCCGGTTTTAGATACGGCACGATTTAGGGTCGAAAAAAAAACCGGACATGTTTTGAAAAGAAACCCTAATACCTCATACTCATTTGAGACACTAAACAATATACCGTATAATGCGGGATAAAGTAAAAGACAAAATACAAAACTTAATATAACGATTCTAACTTTTCAATAAATTTGTAATTCTCATAATTTTTTTTAGATTTACAAACCCTAATAAAACAAAGTCAAACATAAGAATTTCTAGATTCTTCTTTTTAATGCTTATTTTCCATTCTCATAATTTTCCTAATAATACAATGAAAAACAAAAGAAATATATTTTACAGATCCTAATAAAACAAAGTCAAACATAAGAATGACTTTTTTCTAGATGCTTATTTTCAATTCTCATAATTTTCCTCATAATACAATAAAAAACAAAAGAAATGGATTTACAGATCCTAATAAAACAAAGTCAAACATAAGAATGACTTTTTTCTAGATACTTATTTTCAATTCTCATAATTTTCCTCATAATACAATAAAAAACAAAAGAAATGGATTTACAGATCCTAATAAAACAAAGTCAAACATAAGAATGACTTTTTTCTAGATGCTTATTTTCAATTCTCATAATTTTCCTCATAATACAATGAAAAACAAAGAAATATATTTACAGATCCTAATAAAACAAAGTCAAACATAAGAATGACTTTTTTCTAGATGCTTATTTTCAATTCTCATAATTTTCCTCATAATACAATAAAAACAAAAGAAATGGATTTACAGATCCTAATAAAACAAAGTCAAACATAAGAATGACTTTTTTCTAGATGCTTATTTTCAATTCTCATAATTTTCCTCATAATATAATGAAAAACAAAAGAAATATATTTACAGATCCTAATAAAACAAAGTCCTAATAAAATCCTAATAAAACAAAGTCAAACATAACTTTTTTCTAGATGCTTATTTTCAATTCTCATAATTTTTCTCATAATACAATGAAAAACAAAAGAAATATATTTACATATCCTAATAAAACAAAATCAAACGTAAGAATGACTTTTTTTCTAGATGCTTATTTTCAATTCTCATAATTTTCCTCATAATACAATAAAAAACAAAAGAAATGGATTTACAGATCCTAATAAAACAAAGTCAAACATAAGAATGACTTTTTTGTAGATGCTTATTTTCAATTCTCATAATTTTCCTCATAATACATTGAAAAACAAAAGAAATATATTTTTCATATCCTAATAAAACAAAGTCAAACATAAGAATGACTTTTTTCTAGATGCTCATTTTCAATTCTAATAATTTTCCTCATAATACAATTAAAAACAAAAGAAATATATTTACAAATCCTAATAAAATAAAGTCAAACATAACAATAACTTTTTTCTAGATGCTTATTTTCAATTCTCATAATTTTTCTCATAATACAATGAAAAAACAAAAGAAATATTTTTTATTCTTTTTTAATTATTCTTATGTTTGACTTTGTTTTATTAGGGTTTGTAAAGTTATTGCTTTTGTTTTTCATTGTATTATGAGGAAAATTGTGAGAATTGAAAATAATCATCTAGAAAGAAGTTATTCGTATGTTTGACTTTGTTTTATAAGGGGTTTGTAAATCTAAATTCTCATAATTTTCCTCATAGTACAATGAACAACAAAAGAAATATATTTACATTTTCTAATAAAAGAAAGTCAAACATAAGAATGACTTTTTTTCTAGATGCTTATTTTCAATTCTCATAATTTTCCTCATAATACAATGAAAAACAAAAGACAAATATTTACATATCCTAATAAAACAAAGTCAAACATAAGAATGACTTTTTTCTAGATACTTAATTTCAATTCTCATAATTTTCCTCATAATACAATAAAAAACAAAAGAAATGGATTTACAGATCCTAATAAAACAAAGTCAAACATAAGAATGACTTTTTTTCTAGATGCTTATTTTCAATTCTCATAATTTTCCTCATAATATAATGAAAAACAAAAGAAATATATTTTCAGATCCTAATAAAACAAAGTCAAACATAAGAATGACTTTTTTCTAGATGCTTATTTTCAATTCTCATAATTTTCCTCATAATATAATGAAAAACAAAAGAAATATATTTTCATATCCTAATAAAACAAAGTCAAACATAAGAATGACTTTTTTTCTAGATGCTTATTTTCAATTCTCATAATTTTCCTCATAATACAATGTAAAACAAAAGAAATAGATTTTCAAACCCTAATAAAACAAAGTCAAACATAAGAATAACTTTTTCTAGATGCTCATTTTCAATTCTCATAATTTTCCTCATAATACAATGAAAAACAAAAGAAATATATTTATATATCCTAATAAAACAAAGTCAAACATAAGAATGACTTTTTTCTAGATACTTATTTTCAATTCTCATAATTTTCCTCATAATACAATAAAAAACAAAAGAAATGGATTTACAGATCCTAATAAAACAAAGTCAAACATAAGAATGACTTTTTTTCTAGATGCTTATTTTCAATTCTCATAATTTTCCTCATAATATAATGAAAAACAAAAGAAATATATTTTCAGATCCTAATAAAACAAAGTCAAACATAAGAATGACTTTTTTCTAGATGCTTATTTTCAATTCTCATAATTTTCCTCATAATACAATGAAAAACAAAAGAAATATATTTTTCATATCCTAATAAAACAAAGTCAAACATAAGAATGACTTTTTTTCTAGATGCTTATTTTCAATTCTCATAATTTTCCTCATAATACAATGTAAAACAAAAGAAATAGATTTTCAAACCCTAATAAAACAAAGTCAAACATAAGAATAACTTTTTCTAGATGCTCATTTTCAATTCTCATAATTTTCCTCATAATACAATGAAAAACAAAAGAAATATATTTATATATCCTAATAAAACAAAGTCAAACATAAGAATGACTTTTTAGATGCTCATTTTCAATTCTAATAATTTTCCTCATAATACAATTAAAAACAAAAGAAATATATTTTTATTATTTTTAATTATTCTTATGTTTGACTTTGTTTTATTAGGGTTTGTAATGCTATTGCTTTTGTTTTTCATTGTATTATGAGGAAAAATATTAGAAATGAAAACCTCATACTAAATTCCCCCTAAATCGTGACATAGCTGGCCGGTTTTGAAGAAGCCATCGCTGGACTCAAATAATCTAAAAAACTACAGACCAGTTTCAAATATCCATTATATTGCCAAAGTTCTTGAGAGTCTTAATTGCTGTCAGCCGATTCAAAGATTATTTCACTGAAAATAGTTTGGATGACCCATTCCAGTCTGCATATCGCCCAAAACACAGTACAGAAACTGCCCTCTTAAAGGTTAAGGGGGATATTCTCCGTGAGTTGGACAGTAAGCGTGTTATTTTTCTGGTTATGTTGGATTTAACAGCAGCATTCGATACAATTGACCATGTCACGCTTGTACGTCGCCTTCAGAACTTATTTGGTATAACAGGTCCTCCTCTCGACTGGTGTTCTACCTACTTGTCATCTAGACACAGTGCATCGAAGGGATTTATTCGGATGAGATGCTTCTTGACTGTGGTGTGCCTCAGGGTTCCATACTGGGACCCCTTGTTTTTACCAAATACACTCATCCGCTCAGCAACATTATCTCCAATTACAAGCGTAAATACCACTACTACGCTGACGATATCCAACTGTATATCTCCTTTGATCCTAAGATTCCCAATGACCATGAACGCGCACTCAAGCTGCTGCAAGACTGTATTAAGGACATCGACTCATGGATGACGGTCAATAAACTCAAGCTTAATATGGACAAAACAGAATTTCTGATAATTGGCTCATCACATCATCTCAAAAATCTGCCTCCTCTCCAACTGCAGGTCGACACCACAACAGTTGAACCAGTTTCTAATGTTCACAATCTTGGGATATATTTTGATCAGACTATGTCTATGGACAAACAAGTTGCTGAACTCTGTCGCAGACTCAATTATCAGATTCACAATATTGCTCGCATCCGCAGATACCTGGACTCTGAAACCTGCCACCATATTATTAGATCACTTGTCACATCTCGCATGGACTACGGTAACTCATTGTTAACTGGTATCAAAGAAACTCATCTGCACAAACTCCAACGCATTCAGAATAAAGCCGCTCGTATAATTTATGGCCTAAGACATCGTGAACACATAACACCTTACCTCCACACCTTGCATTGGCTTCCGGTCAGACAGAGGATCAACTTCAAACTCTTGGTTCTCATTTACCAAAGTATCCATCATGAGGCTCCTGTTTATTTGTACAATGATATATGTCTCCACTCATCCATCCGTTACCATAGACCCTCCCTCGGGTCCATGGAGAACGACTGGTAATGTAGATTACATAGCATTAAAAATCAACCCAATATCAGCGCTCAATGGACTTTCGCGTTCACTTATAATACGAGTAGGCCCCTATACATGTATTTCTATATTGCTGCATGGTTGACTGTGGTGGGTGTAATTAGTGGCGTCGATTTGTGGATGAAGAGGAATGGGTTTTTGGCATTGAAGAAAATAAGGGGGGGTTACAGGACTTTTCATATTTTTTTCATAGGGCATTATGTAATTATTTATTGTTACATTATCCAGAGATGGAACCGAACCGAGACTGGGGGCCAGTCTACCGTTACCAATACTCGCATACTAAGTTCGGCAATGGACAGAACTCGACTGCACATCCCAAAGACATCCAAAACAATTGGTGATCAGGCCTTCTATGTCGCTGGTCCACGCACCTGGAACACACTGCCCATATCCATCCGGGAAGCACCAACCACCAACAGTTTCAAAACATTGTTAAAATCATATTTGTATCCTTATTAATTGTTTTTTGCATTGCTCATTTTTGTTTCATCTTGCTTGTTTGTGGTTCGCTCTTTTTGTTATGCGCCTAGATCTTATTGAATAGGCGCCTTATAAATCTCATTTGCATGTATGTATGATCAGGGAAGTCATGATGAAGTTGATAATAAACTCTTTAAATTGGTTTGTTTTATTTAAGGGCTCTGGTAGCAACGTTTGGACAGTATTTTTGTGGGACATGATGAAAATCAGACATATCGAATTGCATTCTGAATACGAAGAATGTCCTTCTGATATCAAATAATTTAGATTTTTTTTAAATTCGCGATATACACATTTTATGGCAAATGATTAAAAATTGATATTTTTGATAATTAACAGTCCTCAAAGTAAACTACTGTCTGTCCAATTAACTTATCGTCGACTTTTCATCCCAGATGCATGGCCTACACTTTAAATACATATCTAGATTTCTAAAGTTTACTTCGAGGACTGTTAAATATGAACAAAAAAAATTAATATCAAATTTTAATCATTTGTCATAAAATTTGTATTAGGCCTATATCGCGAATTTCAAAAATTCAAAATTATTTGATATTCCTATTTCTCGTAGCATTCGATCCTGCATGGGGGCACTCGTATATTTTGGCACGCGTGCGCGTCATCATGCATGTCAATTAGACCCCTTTTTCAGTAAATCTTACGGTGTCTGATCTCCGCCAAACTCCCCCTTTTATAATTCATATCCCCAAATTTTTAGTTTTCCCCCTTTTTGCGAAATGCTTTCCCCCTTTTCAAATATTCCCCCTTTTTAACTTTCCCCGTTTTCAAATAGTTTCCCCCTTTTCGACTTTCCCCCCTTTTCAAATAGTTTCCTCCTTTTCGACTTACCCCCTTTTCAAATAGTTTCCCCCTTTTCGACTTTTCCCCTTTTCAAATAGTTTCCCCCTTTTCGACTTGCCCTTTTCAAATAGTTTCTCCTTTTCGACTTTCCCCTTTTCAAATAGTTTCCCCCTTTTCGACTTTCCCCTTTTCATATAGTTTCCCCTTTTCGAATCCCCCCTTTTCAAATAGTTTCCCCCTTTTTAATTTCCCTTTTCAAATAGTTTCCCCGTTTTCGAATTACCCCCTTTACAGCTCTTTACAAATAATACCCCTTTTTATTTTCACCCATTTTGTAAAATTAATAGTTCCCCTTTTTACAAATAATCCCTTTTAACTTTCCTCCGCTTTTCACAAATAGGTTCCCATTTTAAATAGTTTCTCCCTTTTTAAATAATACTCCCTTTTTGTTTTTAGGGATCCGTCAACTTTTATGCACGTTTATAGAGGGGCTGTACAAAGAGCAAATCCGATGATTGATAAACCAATAGAATGTTAAACGGGTGAAATGGCATGCATAAATATTTATGCTGGTCAAATTCATAGCAATGATGTTTGAAAGTCTGTGAAGAACTTGTCTATAAACAGGGATATGTCAGAGACAACAAACAACTGCATGGCTGCCATTGTTACAGAAGCCTAGATAATAAGAATTGTTTGTGCTATATAATTATTCTAAAGTGGTTTTTTTTAAGTTAGCACCAAAGTTTAAAACAAGCGGTCTTAACAGTGAAATGACAATAAAAGCATACATTTATAAAACGGGCCTGGACAAAATGGGCATTGCATATTTATGACAAGTGTGGCTGTGTGATTTTATGCAACTTTATTTTTAAGCCAGTTCCGAGTAATTTTCGCTATTCTTTGTTTGTCAACAATCCCGTTAACAATAAAAATGTGCTTTCTAATCAAAGGCTCTATGGCGTAGGCCTATATTCAATTGACCAGACAAATGAACCAGGGACTTCGGTCAGTGGTGCACGCCTCAAAAATCCAAAAAGAATTAGTAGGCCCTATATGTTAGATGAAGAATTAAGTAGCAATGGGGGTACTACACCCCTGCCCAATTTTGTGCCTATTTTTGCATTTTTCTCAAAAATTATGGCGCATTGGGGACAAGTAAGATATGTATATTATAGGGGCAAGGACTACAACTACTGCACTGGCAATTTTATTTCAGCACATCCAACAGTTGTGGAGTTACAGTCAAAAATGAGGGAAACCAATATTTGATCAATAAATCAATAACTACTTGCTTTGTGTTGCTGTATTTTCAGTACAGTAGTTGTAGTCCTTGCCCCTATAATATACATATCTTACTTGTCACCAATGTGCTATAATTTTTTGAGAAAATTGCTAAAATAGGCGCAAAATTGGACAGGGGTGTAGTACCCCCTTAAGCCTAGTCTTTTTTAAAAGTCGAGACAAGTCCAAAATAATAACGATTAATAAGCCAATCTAATTACATAATAAGTATCATTTTATTCATTTTATTTAGCTCAAGAATTTGTATCAGACAATCACGTGCTTTCAACGTGTAGGCCGGACCTATTTCAATATGGGACATGGGACGTGAATGCACGGTACTATAGATGGTCCGTGCCTACTGGTAAAGCCTACGCATCGTGAAAAGGGAATAAAAAAAAGGGAGTAAAAAAAAAGAAGGGAGAAACTAATTTAATGGGGGAAAATCTGTAAAATGGTATTATGTAAAAGGTGAAAAGAAAATTCGAAAAGGGGGAAACTATATGAAAAGGGGGAAACTATATGAAAAGGGGGAAATTCGAAAAGGGGGATACTATATGAAAAGGGGGAAATTCGAAAAGGGGGAAACTATATGAAAAGGGGGAAAATCGAAAAGGGGAAACTATATGAAAAGGGGGAAATTCGAAAAGGGGAAACTATATGAAAAGGGGAAATTGAAAATGGGGAAACTATATGAAAAGGGGAAATTCGAAAAGGGGAACTATTTGAAAAGGGGAAAGTCGAAAAGGGGAACTATTTGAAAAGGGGGAAAGTCGAAAAGGGGGAACTATTTGAAAAGGGGGAAAGTTAAAAGGGGAAATAATTGAAAAATGGGGAAAGCATTTCGCAAAAAGGGGGAAAACTGAAAATTTGGGGAGATGAATTATAAAAGGGGGAGTTTGGCGGAGATCAGACACCGTAAAATCTGCCACCCAAAGACCTCATTTTTTCACCAGCTTACCAATGACCCCCTTTTTAGATATTTACACCAAATCTGCAAAACATTTGATTTTTGTTTACATTTTTACAGCAAAAATGGCAATTTTTAATAATGATTTTCTGCCACTGAATTACCCCCTTTTTTCGAAAAAATCTCCACCGGTACCCCTGCCGTACGCGATTCGAGTGCCCCCCCCCCCTTAATTTTTTTGAGCTCGCGCTATCCCTGCTCTATCATGTCTATAGGATAGGTCCTACTTTTTGCTGCTTTTTGCAACCCATCAGTATACCAATTTCACATTACCGTAAAATGGGGTAACTTCGGTCAGCGGGGTAACTTTGGTCGGTCAAATATATTTTTTTAAATGGTCATGTTTTCGTACAGCAATATTGTTTTTAGTAATATTTGGTGTCAATTTGTTAAGAAATATATTTTAAAGAAATAATAGTCGTTCATGTCCAATTTCCTCAAAATTTACGAAAAAATCAGGATTTTTGACCAAAAATGAGCATTTTTTTACATTTTTCAGAAAAAAATAAAAATCGATATTTGTGAGCAAGGATGTGTGCTTGATTAATTTTGCAAGGGTAATGTCACAAAAAAAAAAAACATACAGCGATCATTTTTTTTTTTTTCTTCGTGGAAATTTATGTTATAGGCCTACTCTGACCTATAAGTTGCCCCAAATGCGGGGTAACTTTGGTCAGGCTATCTTTAACCCCCTAGGGCACCCTTACAAAATTATTACAAAATCTTTTTCAACTTCAAGGTGTAGAAGGGAACCCTAATGTCATAAAAAAGAGATAATTAGAAATACAATTGGTTTTGTTTGGAATCAGTGGTTTAAAAACATTGAAAAATGCCCAAAGTTACCCCATTTTACGGTACCGTATGTTTTGATTTAGAACTAGAAATTCGATTTTCGAGGTTTCTGTGGCACTGTTTCGGCTCTCATCAAAAGATTCCATTTAAACAAATGGTCATGCTCTCACAGAATGACCACATATTTTTTACATTTTGCTCTCACCGAATGCCCCTTATAGTAGCCTACCGGTACAGTGCGGAAGTGCCAGCCCTATACATCCATTTCATACCGGCCGTGAATTCTCAAGATGTGTGGTCTGCCAACTGAAATCGCTTGCCCCCCTTTGGCCGTGCCAAAAATCTTTGCCCCCCCTTTGACGCCAAAAAAAGCCCCCTTTTTTTTTTTATGTGCCAAAAATCTTTGCCCCCGAATTTTAAACCTTATTGTCTTATCATAGGCCCCTATGTCTATAAATATGCGAGAGCAGGAAATTTTGCATAGGCCTATTTGAACGCCCCCCCAACTCAACACAATAGGCCTACAACCACTGAGAGTTACCAAATTGCGCGGAAAAGGGGTAAATTTTTTTACCAGTAGCAAGGACCGCGAAATTGGCAAAATAGTGGGTATTTTTTTGCACTGTCCGTGAAACTTGACAGTGAAATCAGCAAAATAGGGGTATTTAATTTGCACTGTCCGGTCCGCGAAATTTGGATAAAAGGGGTAGGCCTACTTGAGAAAATCCAGAACTTTTATGTCAATATTTAGTGTAATTGATAGGTGTGTTTGAAATTCTAAATATTGAAAAGGGGTGTTTGAAATTCTAGTCATTGAAAACCACAAAAAGGGGTTGTTTTTGGCCAAATTTTGGCCTTTTTAGTGCATGAAAAAGGGGTAAATATGATGAAAAATCATTGCAAAGGGGGCCTTTTAAAGATTTGGTAACTCTCACGGTTGTCAATTTTTGCGTTGAGTTGGGGGGGGGGGGGGTTGAACGTGTTCCTAATGTATAGTATACCGGTAGAAACGGTGCCCAAAATATTGTCCCCCCCTTCGACCTGCCAAAAACGCTTGAACCCCCCTTTTTGGCTGCCAAAAATCTTTGCCCCCCCTCCTTATAATTCACCACCCTGGGTACACATAATTATTGCACCCCGGTCTTGTTGCACCACCTCTAGGCCTATATAATAGGCCTACTATGAACTAGAACTTTTTGAAAAAATGTGCTTTTAAAGACATTTCTTGTTGTAATGAATAATTAATCGCAGTCAATGCACACGGTCTCAATGAATGATGCAAGAGTACACCACTGTACGCCATACTGACGAATTTCTAAAACTTGCTTGAATGAAACAAATAAAAGTTAACGCTAAGAAAAACATAATAGCTCATAATTATTCTCTGGCGACCGACTGAGCTAGCGGGCGATTGAGGGAGTGTTGGTTGAATATCCCGGGGATCTCACTTCAATTATAATGGACAGTGGCGGCGCCACGGGAGGCATGAGGGGAAAAATTCACCCAGTTCCCCCTGTCCCCCCCCCCCCCTGGCACCGACATCGCCTGGCTAATAATTATTTGGTGCAGCAGAGACATTAAAATGAATACACGGGATCCATACACGTGAATTGCTATGCACGATTTTGATATCAGACGAAAATCTTCGAATACTGGGTTACAAAATGATGAATATCTCCCGTAAATGAATTTTTCTCAAGAAACCAGATGTGGTCTCATACACTTGAAAATACGTGTTGAACAGATATTATAGTCGTTAGCGTGCGCTTAGAAAATTGGCCGTGCGCTTTGAAGTCAAAATTTGACCAAAACTCTCAATTTTATATTGCATTGGTCCTATATGGACTACATACAGCGCGCTGCAGGCTATAGCGGCACTCACTCAAGTGGAGAGAGTATAACCATTGACCGCAATGTCGTATACAAGCTTGCTCACAGAGCGAGAAATCAATTACCCCGTCTATACAGTAGCCTTAGTCAAGTCACTTCGCTAATAATATGCATCTCATAAGGTCCGAATAAAATGGTCATAGGTGGCTGTGGATTCAACCTACCATGGCGATTTCTACTATGAAGATATCGGGGCGATGTCACTGCCCCCCCCGTAAAAACCCAAAATTACGAAAATTTCCATATTTTGCTTCAGTAAGTTGCGCAATTTGGAAAAAACATCCTGGCGCCGCGCCACTGGAAATGGATCACATTAAATCCATGGATGGTCCATCCGACACTTCAAATTCCCGGGTTCAAATTAAGCTCTAGGCCTATATGGGGTTCAGAATCTGTGACTGGGAGCTACTGGGTATTAAGTTGGGTAGGCCTACTGAACAAATTTGGCTTAGGCTGCCCTCTTCAAAGTGCTGAGGCATTTTTGATAGGTCAACTTAAGGTCATAGGCCTACAGGGGTCAAAATTATGTCACAATTCTTGTTTGAAATTATCAACTTCAATACCGTAAACGTTCGCCTAATGGCGCTTTTGGATTCTTAGATATGTGAGAGCGCCATCCTTGTAAAATCTCAACAGCATTAAGGATACGTGTATGTTAAATTGAGCAACCTGGACATAATGCCTCGGAAAAAAATATCGTGACATGACCCAATACTTTAGGTCACTAGGTGTGTTGCTAGAGCAGCAGATGTTTTGGGGTTTCTTCAGGTATTCTTTCTCAAAGTGCCATTTGACTTAATTTATAAATCGATTCATACGTTATACCCCCGGGGTTATACCCAACTCATTTTGGTAAATCTTTTCATATCATTGTAATTTCTTCATATTTTTTTAATATTCTTCAGTTGAAAATTACACCCTGCTATTGTCTGACCCGTTAGCTCAGTCGGTAGAGGGTGCGCCTTGAATGGTGAATGGTACTTGTTCGAATCTTGATTTCTGCTCCCACTTTTATGTGAAGAAGGGTCAAGAAATGTTTTTGGATTTTGTCCCCATTTTATGAATGAATATTGTGAATTTTTTTTAATTTAATTTTAATTTTCTTATTTTTTTTTTTTAAAATAAATAGGCAGTGCGAACAAACGGCAACAAAAACCGCTGACAAAATTTGCTCCACCTGCTACCTATCAAAGCGTGATATATTCCACTACATTTAACAGTTAAATGACCTTTGAAAAATAGAACGGCCTCAATGTTTCAAATTGTGTAACAATACTTTATTCATTTATGCATTATAAATGATCAGCTATTTTTTCTTTTATTAAAAGGATGAACCCAAGTAGATCAGACCATTGATCATATAACTATGAGCGTGTTTATAGTGAGCCAGATTATCCGGTATTTAGCGTATAAGTACATCTTATACGGTATTGGTCGCCACTATAAACAGACCAATAGCGCTATTTGCCGCACATATTATACGGAACTGATATCCTTCGATATCGATGGATATTGCAGTACATTCATTCCGTATACGGCCACTATAAACAGACAGGGATTAACGATACCGTTATTCAAGGAAGTGGAGCAGGGTTATATAACTCTCCGAGCTCAAATTTGTCACTGTAATAACACATCACCTACAAAATGGTACGGTACTGTAGCAATTATGTTTTAACAATAGGCCGGTATCGTTTCCACGGCAAACTATTTGAAACTGGCATCATATTTGTGTCTCCCACATTGCATTGCGGTGACCTCGAACACGCTGAGTTCAACCACCTCGGATTCAGAATAGCGCTATTGAGCTCTATTGATTGCCACTATAAACAGTCGAGATAACGGATAAGTCACATTCCATTCTAATCCCGTATGCGTATAAGAATACCGTATAAATACCGTACACCACTATAAACACGCTCTATCAGACCACGAAGTAGTTACGTAACTCCGTGATGGTATCGGAACCAAGCACTGTTTGTATGGCGATCATTACAATCACGCTATTTTGGTATGCCTTTTTTGTGTACTGATTGTTTCGATCGTGGTTCATTACTTAAGCGCGTGATCCCGTTGACATAGTAACATTACGTAACTTCGATACCGGGCTTCGATACTGAATAGTTGTTGAGTGCACATAATATGGAAAGCCATTGGGGTATTGTGTGCCTTCCAAAGCGCCTTATAACATGTTCTCATTGTGTTGTGGAATCCTAGCCAGTATTCAATGATAGCTATAGAGGCCTTGCGTTTATCGATTGGCTCCAAACAAAGGATTTGAACCGGTTTCTTCCCCGTAATCATGGCGCAGTGCAGTCCATTCAATCAAATGTTGTCATCAACCTATTTGATCGTAGTGCATTTTGTTATGTGTGTGAGAGAAACTGTCGCGGTAGATGCAATCATGCTTTTGTTGAATGCATTTGAGTAGTCCGCCATATTTAGGCCTACGGGACGATACGTCATATGCACAGCCTCTATTCAGTTGGTCGTTGTATGATTTTGTTCGTTCACTCATTCAAATTTTATTTATATCATTTGAAGACTGAGCCTATTATGATACATCCTCCGTGGAACAGTTTCAAACAAATATAGCTAGGGATTATTGGGGCAGAGGTTATCTTTTGAATCCTCTTAGAGGGCTATCATTTTTTTTCGGAAGGGGGGTCCCAAATTTACAAAAAGTCTGCGTCAATAAAATTGCGCACCCCCTATTTCGGCAACAAAAATTTTATGATCCCAAACCCCAAAATTGTATTGAAATCAGTCTTTTGAATAAAATAACACACTTTCTGTGGTCATCGTGTGACTCCCTACATTTTAGTCATAAAACATTTTATGACCCCCTCCTATTATTCTTTCCAAGACTTTATGACCCCCGTATATTTGGGACCCCCCCTTTCGAATAAAATGATATACCTCTTATGACCACTGATGCATAGGCAAGGACACTCGCGCGAATTGAAAGACTTGTCGCACACGACAGTTCGTCTCACACACATAACAAATGCTTATACAATCAAACAGGTTCATTACAACATTTGATTAAAATGAAACGATAAAAACAAAGCATGAAAAAAGACACATACAAGATAAAATAATAAAATTATATAAACAATGTTAAAGATATAATAGAGAATAAAATTTCCTCAAATCAGAAAAAAAACAAACATCATAATCTGTCAGAAATTACTGCATGAGATTCGAACCATCAATCTTCTCCACAAGTTCTCTTTATCCTCGCACTATAGTCTAATGCTCTGCTCACTGTAGTCTCCACAGCAGCCAGTTTGGTTCCGCTCCCTCCACACAAACAGTCTGCCAATGATCACGAACTGGTCCTTTTGATTCGCTAACGGTTTTCTGCCGACGTCATCCAGCTTGACGTCAAACAAAGCTTTCAATTGGTCGATCGGCTAGACGGCTACTTTATTATTCATGAGCAAGTTTGACCCGCTATCTCGCGGCATTCTCGCCAGCTGACTGAGGTCAATCAAGTTCCCGTATGTACAGCTCTACGGCTACAATCGTGTAGCTAATCAGAAACGGCGTTATAAGTGGCAATTGGCAGACTGTTTGTGTGGAGGGAGCGTAACCAAACTGGCTGCGGAGGAGACTATGCTCACTGGTCCACAATGTATCAGGTGAATGATTACCGCATTATCATGAACAAGTTTGTTCGATCTTGTTCATAATTGTAGGCTATGTGTCGATAGGTTTCACCCTTTAACTACACGTAGGCCTACCCTTAATGATCAGTGATAATTGTCGGCTTTTACAGGGATGGCGCTCTCTCATTTCCATGCACTCCATAGCGCCATTAGGCGAACGTTTACGGTAGGCCTACTTGTCAGGTCATAAGCAGGGGCGTAGCCAGCTTTAAGTTGCCGGGGGGGGGCAAAATCGGGGGCACAGTCGAAAAAATTGCAGTTGCATTACTTGCATCATAGGTCTTTAGGATCTATGTCTTCAAGCTTCCTGACAAAGGCCTTATTTTGATGATGTGCGCGCGTAGCGCGAAAAAAAATGGTATTTTACATTATTTTCGTCCATTATACGCCCGAAAAGGGCTTTATTGTTACAATGTGCTCGCGTAGCACGGAAAATTTTGTATTTTACACTATTTTGGCCCTGAATTTTGCTAGAAAAGGGGCGTTGCCCTTTTTCTTTTCCATTTGCCCTCCTGATTTCCTCTTTCATTTTTGTCAGAGGGGCACTTTATTCTTTCGTTTTTTGTTGGCTACGCTACTGGGTTTTTTTTTGCAAAAAAAAAATAATTAATAGGCCTACGCCAATTGACTTCACAGCCCCCCCATGTTGAAAATCTTCCTATGATTTAATTTCAATGAATTCAAATTCCAATGCATATTTATGCCGCCCACCCGCGACGGACCAAATTAGCTCCCGGAAATTTGACAAATTTACATTTTTAGGAAATTGGGTATAGCTGAATTTATTCATAGTGTATGGTGGTGTTCTTCAAATCTCTATTCGGCCATTGCAAATTTCACTCTCCTGTAAATTCTCACAAGTATGCGTTTTACACTACTTGTTGCAGAGTTTACCGGCGTTTCGCGCAGGATGGCTAGACTTTGTTCAAGATCTTTTTTTAACATTAGCGAATAGTTTGGGTCGCATGTATGACCATGCGCACAATTATACAACCGTACAAACTGGATCCATAATTATTATGGATTGAGTAAGTCTACGTTTGTTGTGTTTTTCCATCACTGGGACGCATGATAGAAACATGTACAGCTGATCGGCGATTTTTCCAGTCCAGATTGAATGATTGATCCTCCTCGTTTTTGTAGTGATGCAATCCGAACCAAACCGTTGTATGTTAAAACAGTTCTGTAAGAAAGGACATCAACTGTGCTGTAACTTCATATTTGGACCAGAAAAGAAGCGTAAGTAGCGATGTAAACTATTTATTTTAGCCTGTTGTGAGTCCATGTCACGGTGTATTGTCAGTAGTGTCATCCTTGTGCATGTGTGATAGTGATGCTGCAGCTGACATCACATGGACAGCTCATGGCAAGCACTGATGGCAAGTCGTAGACAAATTTTCAGTCGGTGCAGTCATATCTGTGGTGCAGTGCATTTTGAAATCGCTTGCTCATCAATATTTTCGGGTGGCCTATTTTCTTCATTTTATGTACCTTTTGACCAAGGAAGCGAGACATTGTGGCCAGAACCAAGTCTCTAAACCAACTGTGATGTTCATTTAAATTGTAACTTGTATTAGTTGTAAGCTACATGAAATTGATGAATCGAATAATGGGTTCTGTCACTTCACCCATGTGTCATGATGTGTGTGTCATGGGCATGATGGGTGACTGTCGTGACTGTAATCTATGCCCATGATGCCTGGACTGCTATGTCACCCATGAGTATGACACACATTAGATGGGTTTGGGTGTGGAGCCCAATATTTCTCATGCATGTAGGATTTCGTCTTTTGCCTAGTCCAATGTCGCATGAACATGTGAACAGGGACGGATTTAAGCAGTGGCCCGGGCCAGTGGATTTTGCGTCGGGCCAGTAAACTTCCAAAAATGCTGGCCCGGCGGGCCACTAGATTTTTGAGCGGCCTGATTGCGGCGAGACAAGATATCAGTGATGGTCATATTTACACAGTTTTCTGCTCTGCCTGTCACTTGAATTTTATATTATTCAATGATTTTTTTTTTGTATAATATTTATATTCTTATTCTTGCGTTGCTAGAAAGTTGGACATACACGGCCGCTTTTTACGATGATAGTAGGCCTATGTATTACTTAGCTCTTCCATGCGCTACATAATTATATCTGATGATGATAGTAATACCGCCTAGTTTGAAACTTTTGGAACTAAAAAAGGCAGGACTACTGACTGAACTTGTGTTAGTTACTACACTCTCTACAATGAGTACATTCAGTACAAAACAAATTAAAATGTTAAGGTTTGCTTGACTTTAAGGGCTCGGATAGTGATGTTTCCACATATTTTTTGTGGGACATGAGAGCACATCAGACATATCGAATTGCATTTTGAAAACGAGGAATATCAAATAATTTTAATTTTTTGATATTTGCGATATGATACACATTGTATAATGACAAATGATTAAAAATTGATATAGATTTTTCCCCAAACATGCCAAAAGCACCGACAAAAAAGTTGTGTTTTTTTTGCAGTATAGAACATATTGAAAAAGCTGGGCCAGTAAATTTATTGCAGGGCCACTAGATTTACCATTTCACTGGCCCGGAGGGCCAGTAGAAAACTGAAACCTAAGTCTGTCCCTGCATGTGAAGTTCTGATATCGTCATCGTGTCATGTGTGGATATGCTGTCCAATTTATTCAAATTATTGTACATGATTGGTAGCTTTTGCCTTGAGTTGGATAGCATGCATGCTAGGCAGAAGACAAAATCCTGTTCTTTTTATTACCATTCTTACTCAGTTTTCATGGTTTATAAGTCATGTAAAGTGCAGTTGTAGTAACTACAAATTTCGAACGTTTGAGGACTTGTTCTCAAGTTGTAGAAGGTGCCATAGGGTGTCTTCAGTGTTAATTATTTTCATTATAAATGTCGCAAAATATTAATATTGACAATAACTCTCCATAAATTCATACATTGCTCAACCTGTGTTTGCATATCATATTTTGTGGTGAAAAATGATTACAAATGTGTAATTTGCAATCATTTTTGGAGCAACGATTTCTTCGTACCGACAGCTAAGTGTGTTATGTGAATGCACATTAAACACATACAAACACATACACAGCACCTGTTGGAACTCCCCGTCGGAGCGGGGAGTTTCAATTATTGGAACTGTGTATAAAAGTGTAACTTCAACTTGTAACTTTTTTTTCAAGCAAAAATAAAGTTACTTTTGTCATGTTTGTGAGGATATCCCTGTTGTGTTGTTTGCCATTTGACAGTAATTTGCCCATCCAGACAATCCAGAGAGAGAGTAAAAATCATCAAAATTCAGATTTTGGTACCTTAAACTATGTCATTTGTCATTCTGGGCATTGTCATAAATATACTGGGCATGTCGTGATCCACAGCATCATCCCCCACTTTTCTCAAAAGGTTGTTTATACCACGTACTGGAAATCTCTGGCTACATAATGTTTATGTCTATGACGTACATTGTATTGTAAAGTAATTTTACGTTACGAAGGGATATACATGTAGCTTGGGTATTCAATTTCTATTGTTTTTGGGCATGCCTCTGATTTCTTTGACTTTGTCAGATTATGTTTACTGAATTACATCAGGGTCAGAATTTCTTTTCTTGCCGGAATCATTTATTTCTTGCAAATCAACTGTGTAAACTACAAAAGTTTGCGAGAATCAACTTTGATTCATGCAAATCTGTTTATAACTTACAACTTACAAGCATCTTTGCAAGAATAGATACTTTGATTCTCACCGAAATTCGGACCTTGTTGCTTGTAGTTGTACATTTATGTTGTTGTTGAGCACCTGTTTTTTGTTTTATTGTAGGAATGAGACTGAGTACATCATCAGAAACTGATAGTGATAAATCAATCAACAAGATGCCTTCAAATGCAAATGCTAAAGCAAGTTACATAAAGACAATGCTAAAAACTGCGGATGCTGTTTGTTTTGATGTAGACAGTACCATATGTAGAGATGAAGCCATTGATGAACTGGCTGAACATCTTGGTGTTGGAGACAAGGTTGCTGAACTCACCAAGAAAGCAATGAGTCAGAAAAATGTTGAATACAAAGATACTTTGAGAGCTAGATTAAATGTTATGAAACCAAGCAGACAAGCATTACATGATTTTATCAAGAGACATCCACCCAAGCTAACTCCAGGTATTATGTAAGTAATCATTTTCATTTTTTTGCCTTTTGTTTTAAAAGCCATACCAGTACCGACCTAAGGGGCAATTTGTGATCCACACTCCACAGCCTCAATGCCCCCGATTTACTTCAAAAAAGATTGAGATTTTTATACCATCAGTGTACAATGATTTTGTGGATTTCTTGAAGTTGCTGATTCAGTCGTTTGACAAGATATCATTCAAATTGTATTTCCGAGCTGTTGGCAGCCCGAAAATACAACACGGCACTGCCTACATGTATGGCTGGGGTCATTTGTAGAATGCATACAGCACAACTCACATATTGAATGTCTAAATCAAATGACATTTGGGAAAGAAGCTTTTGAAGCATGCCCTAAAAAGAGTGTGCTACACAATATCCTTTTTAAGTTTTAACATTAATTATTAATTTATTATATGGTCATGTGTCACATGGTGGGGCACATTTGCGTTACAAGCACTGATTTTGATCATTTGTCTTCCTTTTCACTAAAATTGACACATATCTAAAACTATACATCTCACACCAGCAAAACTATACATTTTTGGAAAGCTTATGTTCCAAGGAATCCAACTATGCAAAATTGAAGTTGGTATACAGGGTACGTAAGAAAATATATAGGGTGATATCATGAAAAAAAATTAAATTCACTAGTAAATTGATTATTTATTGCATTTGCTACTGATATGGAATACCTCAAATGAAATCTAATTTTGTGACAGGCCACACTATGAGCTTTAATAAAATGTATACTTTTGCTATGTTATGATTGACCAAAGTGGTGAGGGTGCGAAAATATACGTAACTTCATGCACCAAATGTTGATTACATTTTTGAAAATATTTTCTTTAGAGTGTATCCTACATTTATTTTAACTGCATATTTAGATTCCTGGGGTAAAAAGCTTTCCAAAAATGTATACTTTTCCTATCTTAGGGTGTATAATTCTCGAGATACAACAATTGAAAGCCAAAACGCATGTTGTGACTGAAAATTTTGGCATTTGTGTGTAGGCCTAAGTGAATAGGAAGAATTTGTGGTTCTTGTGACTTGCAGTTCTCAGTGAATACTTGTAAACACGATTAGATAAAATTAATAGCTGAATATGAATAATGAATAAACAAGCTTTCATTTGAGGTATGATTTGCATACACACAATTTGACAATGATAACAAGTAAAATTCAAAAAGATATCATGTCTTCAAAGCATTTGCCATAGAGATTGTACATACTCCTCTACCACTTATCCACCAGGTTTACCTTCGTTAACATTTTAATATTTTTCACTAATTAAACAAATTTGAATTCCAAATTGTGAAACATATTTGAAAATTAGAATAATCAAGCTGTATGATGAGCCCAAACTTGATGCAATTGGACCAAGAATGGCTTTGTGACAACAAGTTAAATCAGAAAGGGGAGAGAAAAATGTAACGCCACCAGGTATTTTGTGGTCCCACCACCATAAGACACATGACCATATAATATTGATACTTGTCTGTCACAATAATGTTTGATGTACAAGTATGGTATTATGCTTGCTTGCAGTCATGCATTCAGTTACAAGCTACATGTAAGCAGTGGAAAAATCCCTGATGTACAATTTTTGTCTGTGGCCTCTCACACCCCTGATTCATATCTGCACAGCCAATTATTCAAAAATGTTTGAATGCCACAGTACAGCCAAAAAGGTGAATCCAGAATTTGATTCCAGTGCTTTGAATAAATAAAACTCAAAAGACCCCCCCCCCCTTCATGCCAGTGCAAGTACTGCAGGGTGTCAAATGAAGTTCATTTCTGGTAGCACTTACATTCTGCTCCCTACTCAATGTAAGGTCACACAAGATCATGTTCTGTACATGAATACATTTATTGACAACTTGAATACTTGGCTACAATGTACCTTGATCATATTTGTGACATGATCTGGTCCATGGGGGCCAAAGGATGCATTTTTGACAATTGAGTTACTATATAATTATTACCTTTAATACAAATATTAGGCTATCATACAATGAAAACACCAAAAGTCTGGTCTAGCATAGTACTAAAATTATGAAGTTTTGTGATGTCTATTTTCTTATGTATTTTATTGTTTTTTTTACTCCATATTACCTTTATCTCAATTAAGAAATTAGTTGAAATGTGATGTCAAATTTGGTTTTTAAAAAAAGGGACTAAAAATGTTCCTGATAATGACGGTACATGTAGGTCTAACAGATCAATCGTAGGACAAATGTTTCAAGATAAGCATAGACACTCGTAAACATTACTAATGTATTGTTACATAACTTACTCATTTTACCTCTTTGTCTCATCCTCAGGGAACTGGTGCAAGAATTACATAATCGAGGGACACAGGTGTACATTATAACAGGGGGTTTTGATAGTATCGTCCAAGAAGTAGCCAAAGAACTTGGAGTACCAAGCCAAAATGTCTACGCCAATAAACTTTTATTTTTCTACAATGGTAAATATTGAAATTTACAGGGTCATTAGAGTTTGGCAAAAAATTGACTCATGCCAACGAAGTTGATTTTCATAAAGTTTTGAAATCTACAGGAATCAAATGATTCCAAAGAATCAATAGGGATGTAAATCTTCAGGAAATTTTGCTTGGATCTTCCCTGTACAAAGTATAGGGAAATACACATTTTAGGAAATGTTAAAGCAGTTTCAGGAAATTATGTCAGTGTTTGATTTCATCCCTGTTTCAAGAATCAACCTTGATTTTCATGCTCGGCAATGAATTCTCTCCCAAAATGCAGCTATGGTAGAAATAGTATTGTACTCAGGGCAGATTCCAGAAAAATACAGCAATTTATTTTTTTGGAATTAAAAATTTTGTTATCTTGTTTTGCCAAATTAAACATAAGTTAATCCCAATCCTGAAGATAATTCTAACTGAAAGTCAAATTTTAGGGGAAATATACCAAAAATATACAATTTTGCATGTTTTCTTACAATTGTAGTGACAAAATTTTAAGACTTGGCACAAGTTTAAGTAATCAAAAATTGACCATATTTTAAAATTTATTTTAAAATTTGATTTTTGTTGCCAGTTAAGGGGTACTACACCCCTCGATAAATTTGTGTCTATTTTTGCATTTTTCTCAAAAAATAATTACACACTGGTAGCAAAAGTTATGTATATTATTGGGGCAAGAAATCCAATTACTACACTGAAATTTCAGTGACTTAAGACAAGCGGTTCAGTATATATGATAGGAAACGAGGTACATCCTAGCGGTACCTTATTTCTGATCATAAATAACAAACCGCTTGTCTTGGGTCACTGAAATTCCAGTGTAGTAATTGGATTCCTTGCCCCTATAATATACATAACTTTTGTTACCACTGTGTTATTAGTTTTGAGAAAAATGCAAAAATAGACACAAATTTATCGAGGGGTGTAGTACCCCTTAAACTAAAAGATCAGGGTTTATAGCTGTTTCAATTGACAAAACAGGATTATATTTTTGGATCCAAAAAAATTAGTGCTGTATTTTTATGGAGTAGTGCATTGTAAAGAGCAAGACAATTAAAGTATGGTTCATCATTGTGTTGAAGTGCATACATGTAGTTGTGAGATTAACCAGATGTTTAGTGAAGAAACTACTGACAATGGCTTGACATTATTATGTTTTAAGGATGATGCAACATATACATGTAACAGCAGATGAATTTGTGATCATGGTTATTTAGGGAAAGTTTGCTGGCTGGATAGGTTAAAAAAATATCCAGTTTTCTGACAACTGCCTATAAACTCTTAAAATTATATTTTGTCAAAATATTGTGAGAGCTTTGTTTAATATGCACATCATAAGTTCTAAAGCAATAAATTGCACTCTTGTATTTTCAGGTGACTATGCAGGGTTTGATGAAACACAACTAACATGCCGTAGTGGTGGAAAGGGTAGAGCTGTCAAGTTGATTAAAGAAAAGCATAACCACAAGAGTATTATCATGGTTGGAGATGGCTCCACAGACTTAGAAGCTGCCCCGCCTGCTGTAAGTCATTCACACATTATTTACAAAGGAATGAGTCATTTTGGGGTCCAACTTATATGATGATGTTGATGTGTTCATTATTAACTTTGACACACAGCTATAATTGTTTATTTGAAAAGGAATCCTGTTTTGAGGATAGGCCTATACTGGAAACAAATCGTTTTGTATCATTAGACTAATTAATTAAACAGATTAAACCTAGTTCAACTAGAATTCTAAATTTTAATGTACTGGTGTGTATCAACATGATAAGTTTCATGATATCTGACACCAGTTGTTGTGGTTTAAATTTGGGAACATTTCCTACAATACAATTTGATACGCGATGATTCTTTTGATCTGACGTGCGCAATGATTCTTTTGAGAGCAATGGAATGTAACATAGCTTGTGGGTGGAATGTATGTACAACATTGGAATACCATGTTTAACTGCGTTTTTAACCTTTGTCAAGCTAAACAGGTATCTAGAATTGAATAGAAATTACATTAAATTGCTGCAATGAATTTATTTGGTTGAATAATGTTTATTTTTGTTTCTTTTACTATTTGTTAACAGGATGCTTGTATAGGATTTGGTGGCAACCAGGTGAGGGAAACCGTCCAACGTGAAGCTCATTGGTTTATACATAGCTTTAAGGAACTCACTAATGTCTTACAGGCAGCTGCATAGAGTCATGCATAGCATGTACATTATATTTTATAAAGACTTAGTATTACTTATTCAAGATTTTATGATCTACATGTCTTTGAATCAGAGTTATAAAGAGCCACCAAACATTTAGGTTGAATCCAGTCATGTTTTGTTTTTCCTTTAATTTTTATTTTTCCTTAATTGAGTCTAGTCAGTTGCATCATTTTTTCTCAAGTCATGACTTGTTTCAACTTGGCGATGATGTGATGATAAAATAGATATTGTAATGAAAATTCCAAATTACATTTAATTGTGTCATCAAATTGTAGAAAACAAATTAAATTATTGTATACTTGAAAGTTGGACTTGTCAAACTGGCTTGCTTTGATACCCCATGGTGCATCAAAGTGAAGAAAACAGTTAACATTTTTCCATCCAATATTGCGTCAGGGCAGGAAAAACCTCCTTTTCACTGTTGTGTTACTCATTTGGTAAAACAGAACTACACAAATTTAAATTTGCATGTATTTTCATTTTGCAGGGGACATCAAAACACACTTATAAAAATAAAAAAACATCTTGGAACAGTCAGGCAATTTTTGTATCCCCTGCAAAATGACAATATGATCAAATTCTACCAATTTTTTCTGTTTACTGTTTTGCCAAATGAGCAACAGTGAAAATATACATAGGTCTTCCCTCCCAGTGACAAATTGAGGTGCTCTTTGTAATCACAGTGAGATGGCTTGTGAAAAGACTTGTTCAGTTGTATCAAAGTAGTCATATTAAACTAATTTTAGCCAAAAATATGATATTATTCATAATGAACTCAACTGGTTTTTTTTCCTATGGGCATCTAATTTTCGATAAATGCACGCATGGGTCAAGTGGTATAGTGGAACCATACCTTAGCTGTATGCTTGATTGGTCTTCAATTAGGGTTCTATTATTTGGGTTACCTGCACTAGTATTGTGCAGTGATCCGCAAAGGAAAAAGCAACAAACAACAAATAGCAAAACTATGGCTTTCATAATTCAATAATTTGTTTTGTGTCCTATCTACACATGTACAATGTATATGTCGTTACTTTTATCCCATTATCAATCCAAAAAATACCCATACCCATAATTTTTCAGGCATGTAAGAAAAAAAAACATGATCATTGACATTTTCTCCACATTTGCTTGCAAGCAATTGTAAATTTGATAATACTGTCAAGTTGCATAACATGTGTTTTAATGTATATAGCTCTACCATCGATTTTCAATCTTGTATAATTTCTTGTATTCAATTTGTATTTATTAATTTTTATTTTTTAACATTTTTATTTGTGACATGATCTGGTCCATGGAGGCCAAAGTCGGCAAATTTGAAATTTAGATGTAAAGGCAAAAATATAGAAGAAACTTGACATCACAAAACTTGGAACCAAGTATGATAGCATAATGTTTGTGTAA
This sequence comes from Amphiura filiformis, assembly GCF_039555335.1. NCBI lineage: Eukaryota > Metazoa > Echinodermata > Ophiuroidea > Amphilepidida > Amphiuridae > Amphiura > Amphiura filiformis. The sequence continues at coordinate 71,088,516 of NC_092633.1, forward strand.
ACATTAAAGTAACTCAATTTTCAAAAATGCCTCCTTTGGCCTCCATGGACCAGATCATGTCACATTTTATTTTTTTCCTTTTTAGTTCATTATTGTATGATTTATTGATTTAGCCGTTAAAATATATTTTATTTCTATTTTAATGGTCATTTGTAGACGATCACTTTATGTTAAACATGTATTAAATGTGTGCACTTGTGTTTTTAAAATACATTGTATGAACATGTGATGCCACCGAAGACAATGAGTAGGATGTTCAGGAGGTAACCACCATAACGGGTATGCCGTTTGTTTCTTGGTTTCATTCTATCCAATGGTAGCTTCAAATGTAGCTAGTACAAGGGTTCCCCAACAGTGCGACTCAATTGCAAAAACCCCATGTTGTATTACTGTCACATGCCCGACCTTAAACCTGGGTATTTTTTGCTTAACATCAAGTTCGGTAGTGACGTCAATGCTTATTTGTGGTTGCGCTGCAAGCATACCGACAAATCTCCTATGTGCATGTCCGCTCTGCGCGATTAACATCGCATGCACGAAATATGTCACTACCGAACTTGAGGTGAACCAATGTATATAGCGCTGTAACCCCAAGCTTGATGATCACAACCCAAGATGGGAGTTGTAACTCACTGGTTGGGATCATCCCCTTGGCTAGCTACATTCTACAGTGTAAATTACACATGTTTGGTCGCATCATATACATGACTGCTATGCAATGTAGATAGGTCGAGCTATTCAATACATATACACGTCAGTCTGGTTGCAATCCAAGTTTACTTGGGCACTGGCTTCAAATTTTGTGTGCTTTTTGGTTCATTTGCTGTCCTAAACTAATCAAAAACAAATTACTCATCATTTACTGAACATTCACTGCTATAATGAATTCATTTTATACGATGATGTACTTCATAGGAAAAAGACAATTTTAAAGGAGTCATTGTCTGTGGAATGGAGAAGTTTGGATGGGAAATTTGTATATCACAGGCTTGTGATTGACATTTGCATCAATCACCATGAGCATCTGGTACCGATTAGTGATTTGAGTATCCAACATCTTGAAATTGTTTAATCTTATGTACATACATGTATGTTCACAGTATTGAAAGTCACATTTATTGTATAGGTTAACATACGTTCCATGGCTTTCTTGTGTGTACATATATGTTCTGCACATTGCTTTGTCCTCGTATATCAATTGAAAACATTCAGTGTCACATGGGGATGAAATATGTGTGTGGACTGCACTCGCAACATTTGAATGCACACAAACATTTTGCACTTTACAGTATACTAGTTTTCATTTGTTTTAAACTTTGCAAAATATAGATGCGTCGACTAGTGTTTACATTTGATACGCCTTCTGTTGGTCCAAGATAGAAACTGCCAGGCAAAAACCACTATAGTTTACATGGAAGAAGTTGACTTTTTGTCATTAAAGGTGAACCTCATTGAAAATAAAGTTATATATCAATGGAAAGCTTATGATGTCAGGAAGCAGAAAAGAATATTTTTTATTTGCATAGCGTGCCAGGCTAGACATAATCTCCATGCAAAGATTGGATTTTGGCACCCCCTAAATTACAAAACGAAATCGTTCAAATTGGGCGCTTTCGTTGATGACGTCAGCCCAGGGACACACAGTTACTTCCGGTTTTATTGTAAACACAATGTCCGTGTATTACTGTGGCATGCATCAACCAATGCACTAATTCAGTCATTGTCAACTTACTTTACATGAAAAATATCTTCAATAAAATAAGAATAATATGAAGGAAATATCATGATCAAATTAAGAATGAAGTTCCTGAATAAAGTGTGTGGATTTAAAAATGGGAAAAGTGCTGGCGGGTGATTTGGGATAGGCCAAGCCATCCACGATATGCATAGGGAATATTACAGTAAAGCACGAAGAGCGAAGATGCGCCGAAGACCCGGAAAGAAAGCAGATTACAACAAAATAACTGCTGGTGCTACCAGTTCAGATCGTCACACCAAGTTGAGATGAACTTATCACAATGAGAAAATGAAGGAATAGAATAAGGTACATGTACAGGATTTTTAATTATTTCTTAGCTTTACAACCGGTCATGTATGATAGGCGAACTCGTATATAGATACATACGGGATGAGCTCAGTGACTGACTCATCGAGTCTCACTACGCCGAGTGTTCAGTATCCGCGACTTTACTGTACTTGCAGACAAAATGACCAATTTGATATTCACATTCTGATATTTCCAACTTATTGCTACTTCATCAGCAAAATTTATTCCTGTAAATGTTCCAAATATAAGGGAACGATTGATCAAATTTGCTGAAACACCCCATGAAACACAGAGGACGAAGCCCAAGCGAGTCGCTGTGTTTGTGCATATCCGTCCCTGCACTTCAGCAGCAATTTACGATCGTGTTCGGTGATCCATAAAACATGAATGTTTCACTTTTTCAGTACCGTACACTGATTGTACTATCATTAAAGAATCATGACACAAGTGACAATATTTTAATTTGATTCAGATTTCAGAATTCCATCAAATAACGGTCTACTAAGCCTAAATTGTATTTATTTTATAATAAAGTATCTGCCCGAGTATCTGTTTCTTTCAATCAATCGCGATTGTGTGGAAAGAATGTATTACCAATACGCTAAATATGAAAACCTTTATATGGGCTGGATTTGATTAAAGCGGCGCTTTTTATTAATTTCTGGATTACTGCAAGACGATATTTTTTTAATCGGACATTTTACAATGAATCAAGAATATATAGGGAATGTCACAAACAAGTATTTAATTTGTTATTCGATCATGTTTATTCAGTCCATGACATCGGTAGCAGCAAGCATTTGCGCATGGGATTGATCCCAGCGCGAAATTCAAACTCAATTACCCAGTTATGACTAATTTTGTCAACAATTTACGGAAAATTTATGTGTTGACAATAATTCTATTATTTCTAATATATATAGAAGGAACCAGCAACTTGAAGATTCCTCTAATTTCAAGCTTTATTGTGAAAATCAGACTTGCCGGGCAGCTTGCAAAGTACAGGAAGCAAGTCTTGTTTACATCGCTTCCGAAAGTAAGATCACGTGATCTGTAACCCTGAGCTTACGTCACGAGCATTCCCAAGGTCATAGACGATTGATTTGGGTGCTTTTTAAGCGCCTTTTAAAAAGACCAAAAATTCAATCATTTTTTAATTTTTCAGCTTTATTGGCCATCAAAAAATCGGAAAAATAATTTTAATATCCTGACATCATAAGCTTTCCATTGATATATAACTTTATTTTCAATGAGGTTCACCTTTAACTTTAGTTTCAAAACAAAAAATTAATACTTAAAATTTTCTCAAACTTGTTTACAAATGCATCAAACTACATAATATCACAAAAACAAAGGTTTCAAAAGTTGGGATTTATGTGGTCTGCTAAAGACACTCCTGTATTATTTTGCCTGGCTTAAAACAGTAAAGGGTGTTCTGAATGTAAACCTGTGACATAGGTCAACTCGTCTATAAGCAGCCATAAGATAATGAAGGACTCTAGTAGAGCTTGTATTCAGTGATATTATGCAGAACAATCTCAGGAAATGCCACACAGGATTGTGCGTGGTTGTGTGTTTTCATTCAAAATACAAACTGACCCGTATCAAGCACCATTATGTATTCAAACCAAAGAGATTGGACCCAAAGAATAGCAACTCAAACTTGCCCTGTGTGTTACGTTATGGCGAGTCTCCCATATTGATTTGTTGGGCATAAAGAAGTAGGTTCTCTTTCACCATCTTTTCATACATGTTGAAAGTAATAAAAGAAGTAAAAATAAGGCAAACTCCAAAATGATCCAAATTCCAATTCTAGGGGTAGAAATTTGTCGCACTGTGCTGAAGTAATCTATTTACCAGGTATGTTGTTGGCAATGTGAGCCAACATATTTATTTTGTTATAAATATTGTTTTATACAAATTAGTAATATATCTGTTATAGACTATTGCAATTATTTCCCTCATGTGAAATAATTGTCCGTTGTCTGAACTAATAACATATGATACTGTAAAAGTGGTATATTTTGTGTTCTTCATAATAACACTTTTAGATTTGAAACTTAATTTCTTCAGTACAATTTATAGTAATCAAAAACAAAAGAATATATTTGCAATTTTTTCAGTAGAGAAAATTGAATGAAAAATACCACTGTTACAGTACTAGAAATGATTCCAGTGGAATACTGTGTGTTGCCATCATATGGTCAATATAACCAAGAGTGACTGATAGCCACTCAATATACTGAGTATTAAAAGTGATGGAAATAGTTCATAATAGAGCAAAAATATTTTCAGGCCTGGGGAATCGGGGCACTTCATTCTTGGAAGGAAATTGAGTTTAAAAATCATAAAGCAATACAAAGTTGCAGGGAAATCTTTTTGGAGGGAAATTTTGAGTTTATTGTCCTGCTAATAGTTTGAAATTAATTTATAAGAAATTGCTGTCAGCTTTTCTTGGTATTTTGTGTATTAAACATGACTGAAACTATTTCCAACATTAATACTTCTCAGTGATATATAATGTATCCATGATTGTATATAATTGAATGTTATTTTTCTATTTTAGGTAGGTAATATTCATCTTGTGTTGCAAAAAATTCATTCCACATTCTGTTTGAAAGAAAAAGTTTTAACAGAATACATCTAGAAGAAGGGCAAGGCAACTGTGCTCCCCACTTTGCAAGTTGTAACCAACAAGGAAAACTACTGCACATGCATGTCATCCATGCGATCATGTGGTTGGCACGCAAGGGATTCAAGGTTCCAAATTCCAGGGTGTACCAAGTTAGCCGTCCATAGTCGTTGGGTGCAATTACATTATGGTATATTTTGAGATCTGACCATGTGTGCTAATTAAAAATGAACATGAATTGTGATACAGAAACAAATGGCATACATTTGTGTAACCAACAAGGAAAAGCACTGCACATTCATGTCATCCCATCCGATCTCGGCGATCATGTGGTTGGCACGCGAGGGATCCAAGGTTCCAATTCCAGGGTGTGTACCAAGTTAGCCGTCCATAGTACACGTTGGGTGCAATTACATTAGATATGGTGTATTTTGAGATCTGAACATGTGTGCTAATTAAAAATGAACATGACTTGTGATACAGAAACAAATGGCATATATTTGTAATGTGTTGTTTCCAGGTTATGTGGATTAAAAGATGGACATGTAGTCAATTGTTTGCTGCTGTTTTCTTTTGGCAGAATTTCAAGTAGACAGTCGTTTGAAAAACAGGATGAATTGTCGTTAAAACTCATTCATTATTCTATGACAGATGTATGTCATCATGTTCGATGTTGTCCCATAATTCTGTTACTTGCGTAATTTTGAAAAAGTGGTTTGAATTTTCAGTAAAGCCAGGATATCTGGTTGGGTGTTTTTGTACATTAGTTGGAGAAAGTTCTTCCATTGAAAGTGCCTCAACATTAAAAAGCACTCCCTATTCCAGAAAAATACAGCACTAATTTTTCTGGATTAAAAGAATATCCTGTTTTGCCAAATGAAACCTAGCTAAACCGTAATCCTTTAGTTAGTTGTAATTACCGGCAATGAAAATCATATTTGGAAAGGCCAAAAACATGTGTTTTTGGTGTTTTTTCGTATGCCGTGACAATCAAGCCTAAAGACTTGTACAAAGACTATTCAAGTTATGCGTTCTAATTTTTGGAATCGCATTTGTTATCTTTCATTTTTCATTACCAAAACAACATAAAAATTATGATCCAACTAGGTATATACCGGTACTCAAGACTTTGAATGCTTGGACTTGTGCCAAGTCTTACTATTTTGTGACTAAAATTGTAAGAAAACATGCATATTTTTGGCCCGTTTGGCATCAAATTGCGAAAATATTAAAATTTTACTTTTATTGACACAACTAAGGATTGGGGTTCAGTGATGTTTTATTTTGCAAATGATATTTTTTTGTCATTCCATTTCCAAAAAATTGGTGCTGGTTTTTTTCTGGAATTAGAAGTGCTGGTATACACACAAATGTTATCGTTGTCACAGACTGCAATAAGCCAAAGCACTACGGTGGCAGTGCGCAATATATGTTCCCCAGTTGGGAAGATGGGGACTTCCAAGATGCAGAACAGGGGGAATAAGTGGTACACGATTTCATAATTAACAAATTTCTTATCATCGGTGTATGATTATGAAACTCATGCAATTTTAAAAGTTATGTTTTAATTAATGCTGTAAATATATGAAGTTAAATTATTTTGTTTTTATGCATATTAAGCAGCTTTCTTTTGTTTGCACACACTAGCAGCTGGATTGTTGGACAGAATATTGTTAAAAATACATGTGATATGATCAAGCAAAATCAGTCTGAAGTAGGAAATATTAATTTTGAGATATAGCCAAACAAAGGAAGTATTTTTTGTTTGTTTCCTATTGTTTTGGAAACTTCTCAATTCTTTTGAACTGTTTATCCAAATTAAACAGGGTTTTCTGCAAAATGTAGCTTTGCAATAAGAAATTGAATATGTCTGACTTCAGACTGATTTTGCTTGATCACATGTGTGTCTGTTGAGTATTTTGTTAAATTATAAAGAAAATGAACACAAGTTAACAGCATTAAGTTTTCTTTTGCCGGCCAAACAGTACCACAGCATTAAGTTTGTTTTTGCCTGCCAAGTTAATAATAATAATTGCTTTGTTGAGGTGATGAAGAATGTAATTTAAAGCACTTAATCACCCCAGTATAATCTTTGTTAATGATGTTATTTTGAAAAGAAAAAAAATTAGATTAAACGTGAATAAACTTTCAAGAAAACAAAGCCCAGTGTGTATGTTGTGTTATTGGCCAGTTTTATTTTATTTTTTTGCATTTGTAATATCAATTGATCGTCAGCTACATATTAAGGTGGCTGTGTACTCTCAGACATGCATGTAGTAAAAGTGCAATAACTTTGTAATTATTCGCGCAAAACATATAAAAGTATACATTTTATGAAGGCAAGACATCAATAAATCTTAATACAAATACAGATTTGAGGTAAAAACAACAATTTTGAAGAAAATCACAAAAAAGTGAGTTTTTTTTTTATTTTAGGTGCAAAAAAAAAAAAAAACACTCTTTCCAAAATATTTTATTTTGTTTTTAGCTCAATCTTGAGGCTCCATTCCAAAAACGGTTTTTATTTTTTTGATATTGGCCTTATTTTTGAGATATTGACCATATAAGGCATCAAAATGAACTTTTTAAAATTCAAAACGCCTATTTGCACAAAATGATGCCCAAAATCGGAAATAGACCAAAATATAAAAAATGAGAAAACCGTTTCTTGAGTCGATCATGCTTTTTACGATGATCATATTTGCTTACCTATAGATGCTGTATTTATTGAGTTATCGTGTACCTAAATCGTCATTTTACCGAGAAAATGAACATTGAAATAATGGCCGTTGAAGTTTAAAGTGGTCACATTTTGCACTTTCATCGAATCTCACAGGAGAATGCGACAGTTTTCGTTTTTGAAACTTATATTACGTGAACATCGGGTAAATCCACAGCCCCTTGAGAAGTTTGAGCGAAATCCATTCATAACTTGATATTTAAATCGGGGAAAGAACTTGAAAAACCCACATTTTATCAGCTAAAACGGAGCCATTTGACCACTAGGTTTTTGTGAAATCAGTGCTTCCGTGGTGTTTCCATCAGATGCTTGGCGCATGTAGATAAGCGTCGGCAGATATCGTCAGCGTATGCGTCCGCGTATTTGTGCGTTAACAAATTGCGCGACACGCAACGCGATGAGTTGTTCTTGTGGCGTGTACCTTGCTGGTACAACAAAGATTTTCTTTCCTTTTCAATTTCAAACACGAGTGGAATAGTGAAATAAAATCCTTAAAATATTGCAGTTGGAGTTTACAAATCTGGATTTTCATTCCTTGTATTTATAAAAAACATAACAAGGTACAAACATATCATAAAACCTCAATTTTGAGAAAGAAACAATGGCTAGAGTACACAGCCGCGTTAAGTAAATATCATTAGATTTAGACATTTTACTTCAAGGCAGAAATATCCATTTTTAATAATTTGCCATAAAATTTGTATTATATCGAGTCAAAATAATTTGATATCAGAAAGACGTTCCTCATTTTCAGAATGCAATTTGATGTCCGTGCTCTCATATCCCACAAAAAATAATGTGCAAAAGTTGCTCTCCGAGCCCTTAATGGCCCCACAATGTCAATGAGGAACATGGTGGACTAAGTGACAATAGAGGTTGTCCACTTGACTCATGCGTGACTTCTAACAAAAGGCGCTGGTTCCCGTAGTATTCCTCATTCAAACTAATTCAATGCACGACCTCTGAGTTACCTGCATGACTTTGGTGGGCTATTTTGAAATAGTCATGGTTGCACATGCAGGTACTTCTTTTGAAAGTCCTAAACAAGATATAGGAGTCGCTGGTACATGTAGGATATGCAGCTTATAGAACACGGATAACCTCTATTGGAAAAGCACTCAATTTTTATTTAACCACACTGGCAAGAACACTTTATTTTCATTTTTTATTGTTGATTCTGATACATTTCTCACAAGGTTAACAATGTCTATTGCTTCCTACAGAAGCAAAGTAACCACAATATACATAATAATATATATGCTTCAAAACTTAATGACCAAGTTTCTGCAATTTTCAATAGGCCCACCAAAATCAAGGGTGTACCAGCTACATCTTTTACACTACCAAGTCTGACAAATAATTTTATCAATTTAAAGGAGGATTTTGTGATCCTAGCATCCTCTTTTTATGATATTTTTCAGTAGATATCTATGAAAAAAAGCTTATTCCCAAAATTTCAGTTGATTCTGATTTTGCGTTTTCCAAGTTATGCATGATTATGTGTATTACATTGCTACATAGGTCACTGTTGTGATTTCGTTCTGGTATACCAGAAGGAAAGTCAAATTTGACAATATTTTTGCTAAACGAATTAATCTGCAAAAAACATTATGTACCCAGAGATTTCCAGTGGTATAAAAATCTCAACCTTTTTGAGATAGTGGGGGGATGAGGCTGTGGATCACGACGTGCCCTTTTAAGCTGAATTTATATGTGATCACTTATGCAAAAACGCAAATCACATACATGGTCTTTGCTCTATTTACTCACATTTTGTGAGCACGGTACCCGGCACGGTACAGAGCCAATCAATCAAAAACCATTGCTTTTGTGAGTTTAAAATAATGCCGCCTGTCAAGTGAACTGTATATAATATTTGACCAAATCTTGCCTACCAACTGGATCTATTTCAGTCACTATAAGAATAAGACCATATCACATTGGTAAAGGGAAACAGGTATTCACATCAATTTTCACGATTTGGTCTGGCATCAAAGATCAAACAAAAAGTGATAGCAATTAGAAGCAGACAATCAAAAATGATAACAAATTCACAAATTGTCACTTAAAATCCTACAAAGAATGTCATGTTTGCTGAAAAGCTCTACTTCTAGGAAGATGGTCAATATTAAACTCTACCTTGAAAATGAAATGGAAAGGACATTCAAATCAAAAACTTCTTTTGGCATAAGTCCTCCATGTACATTTGCTACAGCTGAGTCACTCGCCTCTTCCCCAGAAAGACTACTTTTCACGAAGAAACAGAATGGTGATTATTTTTGTTTAATTTTTAATAACCCTTCATAATGCCCATCTCTACCTGATATGTAGGCCTAAGTGTTATCTAAATTAGACAAAAATACCTCCATGCTGTTTTCTATCACTGCATCAACGCTAATATATTATGTAGGTTAAGAACTGTACATTGGCAGGCAGTAATCTCACAGGTACCACAGGACTTTATAAGTCACCATAGGCATATTTTTTAATTTCCTACTCCTTGAACTTCTGCAGATTTATTTTCTTTTATTGTGATACTCTTTACTTGCAGATTTCTTCAGGGTACCAATATATGACACCAATATATGATAAATAAAAGTAAATACAACTCAAGTGTTATAACAGAATAAAAATATAGTTATCTCCATTAAAAGGTACTCCATCCCTAGTAATTGAGTACATCACTCCAAATTACCTCCATCAGGGGATGGAGTAGGCAAGTCAAAGTAAAATGAAAGACAACAAAAATACCGGGGTAACTCACGTATGTCAGGCATACAGGGATGAGCCGCTCCAATGCTCAGTTTTTCACGAGAAATCCTTAACCATGGGTAGGCTTTTCAACTGAAAAATCCTTACACATGGTCCTGTTTTTGGCACTAGCCCTTAGCAGTGCGTTAGATTTGAGCACATTGTTCTGGCGGCGTTTTCAATATCAACCTGGGTCTACATTTGAAGAAATATCCTTAGACATGGGTACCCTTTTCCTGCAAAATTACATTTAGAAGTGGCTATGGGTTTTGAGGCTACAGCAGCACACCCCGTCCAAAATAAATCCAAGTACCCACCACCCACCCCCCAGCAAAAATACCCATATAAATAAACACTAATCATTTTTATGTTATATTTCAGGCAAAACAAACCAATTCCCAACATAACTACAATTGAAAATTAGCTGGAATCTGCTATATTTCTGTCATTTATTGCACTAATGGCAATAAAATATTACAGTGTCCAGGCACTAACAGAACTAAATTGCTACCAGCATATAATTTAACATAATAAATCCAGCATCAAACTCCATAATAGTACAGTACTATATGGGTAAATGTACAACAGAGAATAGTACTTTGGTGTGTAGTTAATACAAAGATTTGTGCAATTTTAAGTTCAACTCTCTGTATCTATAAATGCATTATGATGCTTGTTCATCATCTGAAACTGGTTGCTAGAGCCACTTAAATAAATTTCAAATTGGTGATCCTACATTAGACAAATAAAATTCACCTAAACAAATGTTAAGCACCATAACTAGTTTACACACATATTCTGCTAATAGCACCCTAAAGGCCGAGATATTGTGTTTTCAGTTCTATACAGTGACTTTGGGTTATCTGCCTTATTTTCTGCTGAAGTGATAAGTTTTATTCAGAGCTTTGTTCTCATTCTTAGTGTTTTTCTCCAGCAGAAGACGATGCAGGAAATATTAGCCGCTGTGGAAGACTGACAAAAAAATAATGTGTTGCATCTGTCCCAGCAGAAAACCAAACGCAACGACATTGGGACTATACAGTAATGCTAGTCTTAACAGTACTAGTATTACCATTCAACCAACTCACCAGAAAAGTAGCTGAATCGTCCCTACAATAGCAAGTAACAGACGTCATCAATTTAAGAATTCAACCTGACTCATCTTTAGTGAGATCACTGAAAAAGATTTTACCCAACAACATGTGCACTTGTCAAACTCTATAGAATCCCAGCAAACACAAATCATTTTACAGAAAACATTTAAATGCTGGGTTATATTAAGGGTATAAAAAGTTTTATAACATTCAACAAAACATTTTTGAAAACTTGATGCAAAAATTTCTAAACAGAATGTTATTTATGTGTTGAAAAAATATTTTGCAAAAATGTTTGCCCATGACCTTTATATATTCCGACATTTAAATGTTATTACAACGTTTTGAACAAACGTTTCAAGGACATTTTTGTGTTTGCTGAGATGGCAAGTTTTCAAATCAAATAGAAGTATTTTAAAAGTTAAAAAAAAAAACCCAAATGACATGTTCAGGGCATTTTGCCTAATAAAAAGATTCAAAATATTCTTCAAATAGAATCTGTTTACAAGCAAAATGAAATCAATAATATCATTATTCCTTCAAAGTTACTTTGAAAATATAAAAACACACATGCATCTTACATCTTTGGTTTTGGTACACCTTCAAGAAACAAATTGTATCAAAGTTCAAACATGCAGCACTACACTCGGTTTCAGAGAAGAACGTCAGTCCCTTTCTCACATTGATGCGAGCACCCTGTTAATAATCGACATACACCAAACTTTTTTTGTGCCAACCAACGTTTTGACGCATAATCGGCCAATCAAATCACAGCGTCTGTTGTTATGATAGTCAGACGATTGAATCAGCCAATCAGAACCCCACTTCCATGTTTGCACTGCGTACACTCCCAAAACTTAAACAAGTGCCATTCTTCTTTGACAGAAAATGTACATATTTGCACACCATACCAACAAACTATGCTTTCCAAACCATATATCACCAAGCTACACTTACTCCTCATGACATGTACAACCTCATATAGGACCTCTTACTCTAACATAAAATTGTATATACAGTTTTATCAAAATTTATATTAGGAAAACATATTTACATACCCTTGGCAAAAGTTGTCAATTCATTGGCTGAATACAAGAAAGTCGTAAGTGCTTTGTTATGACTATGCACGTCTTATGACCTTCCTGCATTCAACTGTCAAATGTTGTTCAGACCCTGTTCCAGCTTATGCACATATGGAATAAGTTTGTTTTGTTGAAGGAAGATGTACCATATTCATCATAACTAAAGTCCCAGAGATGCTTAATAAAAGAGGGACACTAATTATAGTCTATATATCTACCTCGAGTCACCGGCACTAACTTTGAAGTTCAGCATATGCTGCGTTGGCTTAGCATGGATTCTTGTGTGTATATATGCGGCATGTTGATCGTGCGTGTAAAAGTATGTACACGCACCAAGTAACTATAGTATAGCTATACTAAAATGCAGCAAACCTTTGACGAGCGCGACTACCGTGATGTTGCAAATTCGGCGCTAACAACGCGTACTGCGCACAGTTCATTCATAAATTTCAACTCGGCAACAACAGATCGCCTCTGCAGCCAATCAGAGACAGGTGCGTGCAACCCAGTAAATACGCGATGTATCCTTACAATACTGGCGCTCGTCAAAGGTTTACTGCATTTTAGTATAGTGCCGGTGACTCGAGATAATAAAGATGAGTTGCACACACTATGGTTTATCATGAGCCCAGGTCACTTTAATGGGGTCAAAGTTCCATAGATCAGGATGTCCCATATGAGTTACATCTTTAAAATCTGATTTGGACCACTGGAATGCTGGTTGCTGGTCATGTGTGGGACCACTCACAGCCATCAGGGAAAATGACTTGGCCATACCACTACTTGTCAGCTGCAGAAGAGAGAGAGAGAAAAGTTTTTACAATTAGTGAATAAGAAATGAGTGACCTTCATTGAATTTGTTTCATCTTATTTGTCACAAATTTAAATAGTGCTATTGTCGAGACCTTTTCTGATGTCAACATGTCAAAATAAATAAAATTTTAACATTATCATCACTTATGGTTAAGAGACTGAGCAGGGCACAAATTTGAGGGAGATACAAACCACGCTTGATGCAAATCCAGGTATTTGCCAAATGCCTACATTATACTGACATTGGCACTGTCAACTGTGATATACATAACGACCATATCTAATCATTTTATTTACTTATTTGACATTCAGTGTAAAGTACACAACCATCCAATATCTTCAATGTGTACATTTCCTTAGTATACTGTGCACTATTCTAAGTGCCGCAATAATAGCACATCTACCTATCATTTTGGAGAGGGTGTTTCTGCCAGGGATGCAAACATGCAAACATGTAAATTACATCTATAGCTGTTATAACAGTTTTTGATTTAAAATTCAACTTGAAAGTAGGCCAAATTCTGAATGATGATCATAGCAACATAATTATATTTGGACGTGCTGAACCATAGTAGGTTCATGAAGCCTAGCTGGTTAATGCTGGCAAAGTCAACTGCGAATGGACAATTTAATTCAAATGAAAAGCAAAACTAAATTTTAAAGAAACTGTTAAATATGCCCCATTTTGGAGTTTGTTTAAGTACTTCACAGACAAACAAAAGACTGCGTACATGGAATATAATCATACATCTTGGCTTACAAACGTGTATATCAAGAAAAGAAATTTGATATTTTTCAAATTTTTGATATATAACAGTCCTCGAAGTAAATTATATAAATCTAATGACATATTCTTAAAATGTATGTAGCAGGGAGGAAAAGCCGACGGTCAATTGAAAATTTTGACGTTTCATATTGAAGATATGGATTTTTTTCCCAAAAAGACCTCATTTTTTTTGGTGTTTTGGTGTTTTGGGAAAAAATCCATATCTTCAATACGAAAAGGTCCAAATTTTCAATTGATCGTCGGCTTTTCATCCCACCTACATACACTTTAAGTATAAATCATCAGATTTATAAAGTTTACTTCAAGTACTGTTAAATATCAAAAATATCAATTTTTAATGATTTGCCATAAAATGTGTATTAAATTGCGAATTTCAAAAATCTAAATTATTTGATATCAGAATGACATTCTTCAGTATTTAGAATGCAATTCGATATGTCTGATGTGCTCTAATGTCCCACAATAAATACTGTCCAAACGTTCATACCCCAGCCCTTAAAGGAAAGGAAACAGAAAAAGTACGCTGAAGTGATCCAGTCCTGGAATGGAACCCTGGACCTGAGGTTTGTAAGACCTGTGCCTTGACCATGGGACTTTATAAATAGGCAGCTTGTAAATTTGATAGAAAAGCAGTCACTCAACTCTACCTCCTTCTTGCAAGTTTCAGATACCCATTGCAGTACAGCCTAAGCAAGCAATACATTTGCCAGAAACTGTTGAAACTTTAATAACATTTGACTACTGACTCACCTTCATATCTGTGCCTCCATGGGCACGGTGTTCAAGTGCACTAAAAGGGAAAGTACCGTCAGCTGGGTTCAGATCAGAGCGGGCAGATATTGCATTTTCACCACTGTATGGTGGTGTGCAGTTGCAACGTGCCAACGGGTCATGTTTAAAGTCATTATACCTGAAAGCATTGAGAAAATAACACATTAAATATTTATATATAAATATAAATAAATTTAAAAATTAATTTTTTTATTAACTTTTAAGATTTTCGCTGACAATGGTGGCCCAAGACACACCTTATAAACCTTTAAACAACATAAAAGGAAGACACCTTATCCCAGTGTCGAGGAGCTGAAAATTACCTTTTACCAGCATTTTGGCACTTTTTGCCAATTCTTTCCATCTATGCTGGATTTTCTCCAAATGGGTACTATATTTTGTCCCTTTTGGATGCTCCTACCTACACTACTCTATATTTCATCCTTTTCTATTTTTCATCCTTCTATCTGTCTACCTTCTCTACCTTGAAACTTCCTTTCGCAACACAGCTGGTTAGGAAAGGTGAGCCAAATTAGTTGGCTTGGTAGCTTGTTTTATTGTCTGGTGTTGTTTTTGGATTGGAGCGTCCGTCCTAAGTTTCGTAGAGGAGGGGAGTTCTTATTCCACATACTAGGGTAAAGGCGCTGAATTCCAGTACTGATGGGTACATAAATCATTTCACACTGGCGGTACAGGACACAGATCCCCAGTGTGAAGGTGACAGAGTAACCCCACACGGGCATCAGGAAATGGGCGATGATGTCAATTAAATCCGGACTGTGGACTAAAAGGTTGTCCACAGACGGACATCATCGTCCATTTCCTTTTGTCGGGTAAAAGCTAGTGTGGGTGCCAGCTTGTGTTGTGTCTATTCTTACCTCTTCCTCTTCGTCTTTTCTTTCTTCCTGTCCCAATCATAGAGTTTTGTGTAGAAATGTGGATGAACCTCACTGCCTTGTGAGCGCCTCGGGAGAGGCAAAGGCTAGGGAGTAAACCTTACACAAATCCGAGTGGAGCCCCTAAAGGCGGTCTGGTGAATGAACTTCAACACCTTCCGGCAGCTCCTGCATCCAAGTTGATGCCAAACGTATTGCTTCGCTCTCCTTTGGACTACATCAACGAGGCCAAGAGGGGGACTCTGATTACTGGGCAGCTCAGAGTCTCCAAAAAAGTTGCCCATATTGGAGTAGCCTATCCCAATGGCTCTAAATCTTCATCATGGGCCAAAGAGCGGAAGAGGAAGATTTACTTCTCAACGGTCATTAGGCTGGTGTTGAACATGTCATCATTGGTCAACCTTCCAACACTGGCCAACATGTTCCAGATCAGGGGCGAACTACTACATATTGGTAGATCTCGGCTGCTGTGTGTCCAGAAATAAGCTGAAACAGGGCTGATCACCCGTAAAGCTGCTGGGACTGGACCAAAATAACTCCCAGCAAAATTCATGATTACGAAAACTACAAGCAAATCTTCGAAAATACCAAGGGTAGATGAGCGGCAGTCTACTGTTGACTTCATGACGGACCAGCGGGAACTCGGCACACCATCACAAACTGTTGGCCCTGATTATTGCCGCCTGTCTACCTTCAAACCTCTTGTAATATCTACTTATAATGTCCGTACTGTAAATCAACAAGGGAAAATGCATCAGCTATTCATGGGCTGTGCTGATGCAGGTATTGACATTGCTGGAATTCAAGAACATCGTCTCATTACACCAAGCCCAACCGATGAACTTTGGTCAGATGATAGGAACTGGGTTTTATCATTCAGTTCTGCTACCAAGCAAAGGCACGGAGGAGTTGGTCTGGTCATGTCCAAGCACATTCACAGATGTCTTAAGAGTGTTGAAGCTGTTTCGAGAGGATACTATTTGTAACATTCCATGGCAACCCTCAGCTCAGCATCACTGTTGTATATGCACCCACTGAGTGCGCAACATCTTCTGACAAGGAGGAATTCTATTCATCTCTATCTGACCACCTGGATGGTATGAAAAGACACAACATCCATCTCATCCTCGGCGATTTTAATGCCAGAATAGGAACAGACAGTCATCTTTCCCATCCTTGGGTCATTGGTCCACATTGCTACCATGATTCAACAAATGACAATGGTGAGCGTCTGGTCAACACCTGCCAGGAGTACAATCTCAGACCGGCCCAGATGAGATTCCCGCAACCCAGGAACCGTCTCTGGACTTGGACCCATCCAGCTGGATCAACCCATGCACAGCTAGATCACATACTAATAAACAGCAAGTGGGTAAATTCTCTCCGCAACTGTCGAGCATACAACTCAGTAGAAGTGGACTCCGATCATCGTATTGTGAGCATTCGTCTAGCTGCCAGTCTGCGAACTAGCAAAGGAAAACCTTGCAAGAGACCAAAATTCAACTGGAAGAAGTTGCAAGATCCTGATTCAAAAGAGGAATTTCAGCTGGAGCTATCAAACAGATTCCAGGTCTTTAGCATGGATGACACCACACCCATCTCTGACAGGTATGAGACCTTCGAAACAGCGGTCCGTGAAGTTGCCGAGAAAGTTATTGGAAAGCAAGAGCCATGCGGACTACCAAGTTGGGTATCAGATGCAACCATCAGACTTTAACTTGAAAGGGATGAGGCCAAAAAGCGGTACTCCATTTCAAAGTCTCGTCAATCTAGAGAAAGATGGAGGAACTTGAACACCAGCCTTAACAACTCCTATAAATCTGATGAGCTTGCTACCCTCAATAAGCAGATGGAAGACCTGAAGCTGGCCGACGAAATGGGGAATTATACCACCACCTGGAAAATTATACACTCGCTTTCTGGGAAGAACTCAAGGAAAGGGGTGAAAGTCAAAAGAGAGATGGATCAGCTCCAACCAGTGACCATGAACTGCTTGAGGAATGGAAGGAATATTTTAGCTCACTCCTTAACAACGACAGTGGCACAGCAGCTTCAGAACTTCCTGCACCAGCTGTTGAAGATCTTCCTATTATCACTGAGCCCCCAACTCGTGAAGAAGTAGTCAAAGCAATAGCAGCCATGAAGACCAACAAGGCAGCAGGATTGGACTGTGCTATAACTGCAGAAGCACTTCAGGGAGGAGGGGAGAGCATGATTGATATGATTCTCGAATTCTGTATGGAAGTATTCTCAACGCTGACACCACCACGTCAATGGGTTACTGAATGTAATCATTCCTCTACCAAAGAAAGGTGACCTCTCTCTCATGACAAACTACCGTGGTATTTCGCTTATGTCCATTGCCGCAAAAGTGTACAACAAGATCCTTCTGAACAGGATCCGACCCCACATTGATCCTTTCCTAAGAAGCAACCAGGCTGGCTTTAGATCTGGTCACAGCTGTGCTCAGCAAATACACATTTTGAGGAGGATCATGGAAGGCTTCAAGGAGTACCAACTTCCCTTAACAGTCACTTTTGTGGACTTCAAAAAAGCCTTCGACTCCATCAACATGTCCGTCATGTTTTCAGTGTTGCGGCATTATGGAATACCAAAGGTTGTGGTCAATGCCATCCAGGTGCTCTACAAAGACTCTAATAGTGCCGTTATGGTAGATGGGAGTATCTCAGTGCCTTTCCCAGTAACAACTGGAGTGCTTCAGGGTGATGTGTTGGCACCATTCCTGTTTATTATCCTGGTAGACTACCTTCTGATGAAATCAACTTCTGGAATTGACGCTGGAATTGTTACCTACCACGTGGGTCAAGCAGGTATCCTGCCAAGATGCTGAATGACCTGGATTTTGCTGATGATATTGCCCTGCTGGAATCTTCCATAGACCGGGCCCAGTCACAGCTTACTAGGACTGCAACTGCAGCAGCAGATCTAGGCCTTGTAATCAGCGCACCTAAGACAGAATATATGACTGCAAACTCTAACGCCCAACCAGCACTTGAAGTCTATGGTAGTACCATCAACCATGTCACAGACTTCAGGTATTTGGGTTCCAAGATGGGCTCTAGTGTTGGAGACCTAAAAGAAGAAAAGCACTAGCCTGGGCAGCTTTCTGGAAACTGGGCGCCTTTGGAGAAGCCCGTCCCTGCCAATCGAAACAAAAATCAAGCTGTTTCAGACAACGTGTGTTACGGTCTTTCTGTACGGGTGCGAGTCATGGGTAATTACCAAGGACATGGAAAACAAGATCAATGCATTTGCAACATCTTGCTACAGAGTCATGTTAAACATCAAGCGTGTGGATCGGATTCCAAACGAAACCATCTACAACCTGACCAACACCACTCCACTGGTTGCCAGAGTCAAGATTCATCAACTCAAATTTCTCGGCCATATACTGCGTCTTGAAGATGGCGAGCCTGTGAAAGAATATGCGCTTTATATTCCACCACATGGGAAGAGGAAACCGGACGGCCCGCGCACACTGTACTTACAGTATGTCCAGCACCTCCTGGGAGATACTGAAGGGATGCTGCAGCCAAACAAAATTGTTTCGCTTGCCCAAGATCGCATTAGTTGGAGAAAGCTTGTAGTCGCCTGCTCCGCAGCCGACTGATGATGATGAAACAACATTCAGGGTTGCAGGTCAATATACATGCAGACTACCCACATATAATCATCGCAACCATTATCAGCTCTCCAATACCAGTACCTTACAGGTATTAACCGAGACAATTAACCACCTAGTTCCTTGTCCAGGGGAATTTCAAATTATTTTCACAAGAAGATTTCCAACCACACTGGGCCTCAAACTCTGAACCTCTCACAATATAGTATGATGCCCTATTAACTGTACTAACTTCACAACCGGTACTGATGCACAGTAAGTGGTCAAATCTTGGTCTCATGGACTTGTGGCACTTTTATCCCAAACAAGTCATTTAATGGTAACTGACAGAGTAGTGTACCATAAGGTGACAAAAAAACCTGTTCTACCAGCCCGACTAACCCTGATATGGATCTTCGGTGTGTTTTTTGTGTGTGTCTTAGCTGCATGCAATTTCCAACAGCCGTTTTTTAGCGAAGTAGATCGATTTTGACTGAATGTTTTGAAAAAAAATCAGAATTTTTACAGCTTTTTCAAGCTTTCAATAATTTTATTCAGGTCCACATTATTTCTCTTCCGGAAAAAAAAGGAAATATTCTCGACTGATCTACCCTACTTGCCAAGTCCATCCACACGTAGAACAGGGTAAGCAAGTAAGTATGAATAACTATGAAAACAAGGCTTAATTATTTCACAGATAAATTAGAGAAAACAATTGGGTTTATTTCAGAAAACAAACAGATAAACTATTACACCTTCTGTCTAAGTTATTTAAGGGTATACGAGGTATTGTTGGTTGAATCAATATATTATTGAAAAATAACACTTTGTTGTTTTGCAAAAGTTCATTCTACAAATTGTTTGAAAACTTGCTTAATTTATTGTTGTTAATGAGTTATGTACGTTTTACAAAAGTGTTGTTGTTTCAGCTCTCTTTACAACATAACTCAAGAACCACAAGACCTACAAAAGTATATCTGTGATATTTGAATTCTTCTACACGCTCACTACAAATTGAGCAATGCAATTTTTGCTCAAGCTCACTACCATTCGCAAGATGCTGCGAACTACTTTTTTTTGGCTGCTTCAACCAACAATACATCGTATACCCTCAAATACATTTTGCTTGTCTTACCTCATTAATTTGATCATTGTTTTGATATCTTTAACTTTGGTGTGATCTCTCTTAAATATCAGGGCTCTTGGTGTCTTATCATACGTGAACCAATCTCCATATTTAGCCACCACAGCTGGCATACCACTCATATTGAAAATACTTTTAAAATATCTGAAATACAAAGTCCACAAATAAAAGGATAGATGAGAAGAAATTGAAGAGAAATTTCTAGTTTATTATGACTACTACTGTAAAGTGAAAATTGGTGGTGTTACATTAATTTCCAAAACAGCTACCACAAAAATAAGAATACCCAAATATTGCTTTTGTATATAGCTCTAAGCAAGGAGCCGATCACCGCAAACTTAACAACAACTTGTTAAACTGTTCAAAATCATAAAAATTGCTACTTTTAGAGAACCTTCTTTACAAATGAAATTGACCAATCTCTGCCAAATTTATCAGTATACTTACGGAGAATTATAACTGGGCCAGTATGTCTGGTTAGTAAGTATCCCAGTTAGATCTTCTGCAACCACATAACCTCTGTTAACAAACAACAAAAAAGTGTTGATAAACTTAAGTTGACACAAAATGACTTACATCTTCTGAGACAAGGTCTTCAACAAAACAGACTGTATCAAAATTATTGATCTCCATCTGTTTTTGGTGTTTTGAAAATCATGCCATTTCCAAATGCACCATTGGGTCCTACAGAGGACTGTGTTCTTTATATTATAACAGACTGGTCATTTGTGATTCAAACATACCATAGATCAACTTAAAATGTGACACAATCTGGCTTATTTATACTCTGTTTTTCTTTTTTTATTTACCAATGCCTAATGACTTACGGAATTTGTTCTAGTACAGCAAGTAGTCCTGATTTTGGCAGGGGTTTTCCTGGTGTGAATGTCTTGTAGTCCACTACCATCCATTGATTATTGTACCTGTATCAAGATGTCAACAAAAATGTTTTGTCCATGCACAAATTTCATAGAATGGGATTGGGATTGGGAGGGTGTTATTTCTAGCTGCCTCTGAAGCCTACAACAAGAATGACTGGCTGCTCTGGGTAAAAATCAACCCAGAGAACCAAGTATATAATTTTCAGTTCATTGGTCGAATACCATTTGCTATTTTTACCATCAAACACCATCATCTGATAGTTTCTATTATATCACTCATACATATATTCTAGACAGTTCATTGGTTGATTACCATTTATCATTTTTACATCAGCCTCTCCTTGTGATAGTTTTTGCCATCATATTGCTGCGCCGTAGTTCGCCTGCGCGTGGCCGTGCACTGATTCGTAGACTCGCCGAAATGGTCGAAATATAATTACTTGGTGAAAGATGTATTGTTCCGTTCCGGCTCGTGGAATGGAACAATCCATCTTTCAACTTGTGATTATATTTCGACCATCACACTCATAGACAGTTAATATTTGTATATCATCCCAGCAATATGTATCATGCCTTGGTCAGACACAGTATGCATGTCATGTACATTTTTTGCTAATTATATAACAACATTTACATTGAAATGTCAGGAAATACAAGCAGATATAAATACATCAACCTACATGCAAAGCAAATTGATCAATCCTACCAGATGCAAACACATTCCAATTAGACACTATCAATACACTACTTGTATTTTTACCACTTTTCTGATTGGTTGCTATAAGAGTAGTTAAGTTAATAACCTAATAGCGCCCAATCACAAAATTATGATTTTCCAAATTGCAACGACATATTTGTGTCCAATAAGGCAATATACACAGTATGTGATGCAATCAATTATAGCTAAATGAGTTTGAAGTCGATCAAAATCAAAATTCAGTTTCCAATTTCTTTACATGAGAGATTTATTTTGCTGAAAACCTTGTCATAATAAGACTTACAGTTGTAGAGATACAAGCATTTTAGTGATTACTCCGACCAATAAAATACAAAGGAAGTTGAAAACTGTATAATTATTGGCTATAACTCAAAATCAATATTCTTGACATCTGGCTTATTTTGCTTGATCATATCCAGGGACAGGCGATTTGCGCGGAAAAAAATAGCAAATTGCGCGGAATTGCGCGGAACTTGTTTTTTCAGTGCAAATCATGTATCCCTAAATTGCGCGGAAAGAAAGTTCCGCGCAAATCGCCTGTCCCTGATCATATCACATAATGTGTTCTGTTTACAACTGCAAACAAGCTTGATGGAATGAATGCGCATTAGACACCTCAAGTCATCTAGTTGTGATTATGCTTTAGTAAATGAAGGCACTATAACAACGGTTTTGAGAACAGTGTATTTAGCAGTAGGGAAACAGTGTATACTTACGTGCCACTATTATATTTCTTGAATATATCCGTCCATCCCATGGCAGTGGTAGCCAACCTGTTAGCTACTACATTACGCATCCAATCCAGTACCTGACCTTCAGGTAACACATATTTCCACAGGTCATCATTGCTGTTCCCTATGGTTGTTTCCAGTGTCACCTGAAGTAGGACAAATCAAGATCAATAAATTACAAATATTTAGGAATTTTCAACTGTTTTTGTTGTTGAAACATTACGCATAGCGGACTAAAGCTTTTCCAAGCCATTACGTGCCAATCTGTGTAATTGTATCTGGGTTTGGTTTCTCTATATCTAAATCCCAGATTTATTGACATGTTTAATTAATGAGTTGTAGAAGGTGTAAAAACACAATTGCGACATTAAATTCAGATTGCGACCAAGGACTAGCATAAATTATTTATTTTTGACGGGGAGTTTACATGGTAGTCAACTTCAAAATAAATTGTGAATTAAACTTATATGCATGCCATCATTTAAGTACTTGCATGCTTCAAATATCCATTAGTGAATTCATTTGCGTGTTCGTTTACACTGCATAAGTCGAGTTTGAATTTGATAACAGTTGCCCCAAGTCGTCATTAGAGCCCTGTAACACACAAATAAAGTTGAGTTCAAATTCGACTAAAGTCAACTTCTGGCTCTGTGTAAACAGGGTCATAGAATTTTTGGTTTCTGTAAGTGGGTGGATTGGTTAGCTGCAATCCACCAGAAACTAAAACCAATAGAAATCACAGGACAATAGACTTACCAAACCAGAACTGAGAATATAGAAATCATCACCAGAAAATAACGATCCAGGGTATCCAGAAAATGAAACAGTATGGCCTGGAATCTTCACTTTGGCTGGATAGAATAGAACATAAACATGATAAACAAGACAAGATTAACACCAACAATTTTATGGAGAACATGGGGTAGTATTTTTAAATGATTTTAATATGTGAAATTTATCCCGCATCATGTTTTGCACAATGATAAGGAGCATACTGTATTCACTATTCTACCTAATAAGCGCCCCTACATGATTTATTGATTAAATGTGTGTAAAAACCAAATCTGACTTGCAATTCATTCATCATTAGAATATGCTCCCCAAAAAGTAACTGATCTAAGTGGAGCTCAGCACTAATTAGGTCAAATACAGAATTTGATTTAATTAAAAAGTCTCTAGCCAGATTTTTTAATTGTGGGATGACATTCCAAAGCAGCATATGAATAAGAACATTATTTTTCAATATCTTTTCTCCCTGTTTCTTCCTTTCACCAAACTCCTACCCTCCCCCTTCAAACCCTGCTGGGCCTGTTTTGATGCATTAAGTCAAGTATACTCACAATTTTCTGCAGTATTGAAGGGAATTCATATTTTTCATGATTAAGTAGCATACCCCATAATGTGACCATGTGTCCTGTGACACATACAGGTCTTTGTTACCAGGCAATAGTTTGATGAGTGCTGAGCAATGTCCGAATCCAACTTTACGGTCTTTGTTTGGTTTGTTCAAGGCACTCTCAAGGTCCTCTAAGTCTCCGGAAATCTGGAAAAGCCTAGGACAATAAAAACAATGCTCATCATTAGAGATGGTATGACTATACTGAAGCATCTCACTGAAATGTGACAGTATACAATATAGAGCAGGCCTTCTCAACTATAGTTTATTTGAAGTGCCAACTGGGAAATTTTAGTGATCATGAAGTGCCAACATGTCAAGGGAGGATTTTGCGAGGTAGCGCATGCGCAACTGAACGCATAGCGGGTGGGGTCCAGGGGCTCGCCTTATGGCCCCTGGAGGGTCCAGTGTCAAAGACCCGACTGCAGGGGTCCAGTGGGCAGCAGCCCCGGAAGCTCTGAGATTTTATGGCTTATATGTGAAAAATAGAAATTTACCGTGCGTCACCAGAGCGTCACTATGTGCGCCACTTTGACTAACTCCAAGCGCCACAAGTGACGCACGTGCCACCAGTTGAGAAGGCCTGATATAGAGTATTCATTCTATTAAAACATGCACAGTGGCTATTAATCAACATAAAAAAACCCAGTAAATTATCATTCAACAAGTCTTCCTATACCTTTGTATAGGAGCCAACCATTGTTAATCCGTGATGAATCCACACTTTTAGTTTACAGTAGCACATACATGAACGCAAGCGCGCATAGCCCCATACGCCTGAATTGTTGACAGACGGACACACTGACTGACTGACAGACACACTACTCATGATGCCATAAGATCTTTTCCTTCGGGCGACTTAAAAATGACCCAAAATAGTCATCCATATGTTTCAGACCATGAAACAGATTTGCATGGGTTCATAATATCACATTTTGCTTGTAGTCACTGAGTGGGAACTTTTAAGTTAAAACATTAACCACCCATGCCCCTTTAAAAGGGGCTTGGGTGGTATAATCAATGGAACGAATATGGTACTTAAAACTTTGTATGGTTTTTTTTGCAAAGGAATCACTGAACCCCATACCTTCTAAAATATCAAACTAGCTTCAAGGATTCACCAAGTTTTAATTGTTTGAATTTGAAAATCGTCATTACAAAATTGACAATGACAGGAAACAGGAGTTTTCACAATATCTGACATTATGATCAGTCCTATAGTTAGCATATAGCATATGTATTGGTAACAGCACAAACAGATATCACATGACTTACAGGAAACCAAAGACATCATTAAGCTTCATTGAGGGGTGATCAGGTGAGTCATGATAACCATCCTGAAGGCCGTTTAACTGCTCCAATAGCAACCGAATCTACCAGGGGAAAATGAAAAGAAACTTACTTTTGTCATTTGTAGATTTCATACATTCTTTTTCATTAAAATATTATAAACATTTAGTATTTTCTCATCCTTTATGTTAATTTTGTATTTCAACTGATAATGATCATGATTGATGATGAGTTCAATGGTTAGAAATATGTCAAGGTTTAGCGATATACAAAGATACATGTATCTGAAAGTTCACATTTGTGATCTGCATTCATCTGCTGCCACAAATTGGTAGTTTGAGACCTCCTAGCTGCTGAGTACTGTTGATGTTCTTTGTTTGATGCACACAGTCATGTACAATCCAGCAGTATGTCCTTTGTGAATGTCATATTGTGCATGTTATGCCCCATTCACAAAAAAATATACTATACTGGCATACAGAAAGAATGCCCATTCAATTCACAGAGGTATATTTCTGGCATGTAAAGGTGCGCATCAAACAAAGAAAACCAATTCAGCAGCTAGGGTCTCAAAACTACCAACTTGCAACACGCTCATTTTGTGGGTGCAGCTGACCTGAACTGAAAATAGAACATTCAGGCCAAATGTTTTTTGAATAGTTTGTATATGGTTACTGTGTTTGATTTACCTGGATTAGCATTGCAAAATGCTACTCACAATTTTGGAATTGCTACTCAAATCTGAAAGCGAGTAGCATTTTTTGCTACACAAAAAAATATACGAAAATCGATCACTGGGTGCAGGTCACATTTTAGCATGACAAATACATTTAATATTACAATGAATTTGATCAGTATCAACCATTCCAAGTATTTGATTAAATGTAGCATTGAACAAATTGTTTTTTGGCAACTAATAAATGTAGGGGGCCCTAATGATTAGTTTACAGATATTAATGTTACAATGGTCCATATTTTACGACACTTTTAAAGATGCCACATTATCAATAACAGCTGCCAAATACATGTAGCAGAGAAGGATTCAGTGATGTTTTGCAAACTGTGCCGAGGAATTTAACTGGCTCTCCGGGTTTGCAGGATAGTGTTATCAATAGGCCTGCAGTGATTTTGACCCACCTTATTTCAAAAACTGATTATAATGTGGGACTAGAAAAGGACAAGTACCGGTACCAAATAGTCTAAAGATTCAAAATTGAAACTCATAACGATACATAATGTACCTCCTAGATTATCTTGATGAATATCTCAAAAAGGACCCATCAAAATTAATATTAGGCCAAGGTTTTTCTCTCAAACTCACACAAATAGCTGGGCTATGTGAAATCAGTTTTGCTGCGTAGCCATGTGCAATAAATCCAACATTTCCATGAGGCAACAAAAATTGGGCTAAAAACGCAATAAATAATAGAAATCCTACATTTACCAAAGCCTTTTTCTTTGAAAAAAAAACACATCTTATAGCAATTATCACATTTTTGGTCTTAAGTTTGAGAGACAAACTTTTTTTTTTCTTGCCCTTAAACCAAGAAACTAGAGGTGTATCAACAATTTAAATTTCTTTCTGCACTAATTTTACAAGTCATTCTACCACAATGCCATCTGTGGGTTAGAAGAGGCAATTTCCACCATGTCTGTTTTCAACAGGGTCATGTGGTATCCCTTGTATTAATATGACAACACAACTAAGATCCAAGTACCCTGCCCCTGCCACTTTTACTGTACCTGATGAAAATATGGATCACTGGAATTCTTCTTTGTCTGATCAATCATCCAGTTGATGTTGATTTCTAAGAAAGCTTCCAATCTGAGACAAAATGGTGACTTGTCAGCACAGTATTTGCCGATAGTATTCATCCAGGCCATGTAGATGAAATCTGCAGTGAGATAGCCTTCAACCAGTCCAGCAGCATAGGCTTGAATGTGATCATCATATGATCCATTTGTTGTCACTGTCAAATGTGACCACCTACAAATAACAGAGAGGTGATAAGCAATTAAACATTAATTCCTGCAAAATTGATGGTACATTCTACTAAATACGGAGGTGGAGAAGTACTTGAATAGTGCATTACATGCTATAGTTTTTCAGCGCAGTACTTCAACGGTCTGTCAATTTGGCGCAGTTTATAATGGCGTATACAGAAGTGGGTTTCTGATTGGCTAATTGAATCAATTCATCATCACATCAGCATCTCATTCGCTATGGCAACATGTGACCTAGTTCTTTTTACGCGATAATCAGACAGGGCAGATGGACACTGCTTTTTGCTGAATGGTATACCGTAGTGTAGATAAAACAAAATCTAATCCTTCAAAATCAAAATTTGAGTAAAAAACTTGGAAATGCCAATGTATTGTAAAAAAACCAATGTATAATTTTTTTTTTATAAACATGGCATTTAAGTTTGTCTCAAAGCTCCCACAGGTTTAATTAGAACATTTGTGCACTTAAGTTATACCTGAATTATCAAAAAATAATTTTAATTTTCCTTTTTTCCCATTTTACCATTGCATTGACAGTCACCAGATAAAATTTCCATGCACATTATACTTGCAGTATCGGTTTGCTCATATGTTATGATATGACATGTACCTCCTTTGTTGATTTCAATACAATCATGAAATGTGATAGGGCTCTGCCTCAGGCCGCATGATTGATTGTTCACACATACGCGTTACATAACAGCACAGTGAGCACACATGATTGGTCAATAGCCGGGCATAAACAAACATTTTTTAATGATGTTACACAAGTGTTTATTTTTTGTTTCATTTTGATGAAATAAGAATCACAAAATGTTCTAGTAAGTACAATGTATGACCACGGTTTATTCAATCCATTCATACATTTTCAAGACTAATCATTCAATCATAAAAATATATGAATGAACCGGGCAAAGTGGGCATATTAAACATTCATACACTCTCAGATAGTGAGAGCCAATCAGAGCAAGCGTTAGAAATCCAAACCATGCATTGATTGTGTATATTGTGCACTCCAGCGTACTACGCGCAGTGCTTTAGCACTTCGGGGCTCGTGCATTAGACGCATCAACATCAGCGTGTGTGCATGATTTTTGTCTAAATATCTCTTCCAACAAGTAATACTCGTTCATTTACCTATAAATCATTTATATGTTTCGCAGATTTCCTTACAAATTTAGCATACTTACGCTTGGCGTCACACATGTGTGTGGGTTAACGTTTAAAAAAGACTGGAAAGATTGAAAATATGAATGAACCTATTGTACACCCATTTGCAAAGATCGATCTTATCTTTTGCAGTGCTGATCTGGCAAAATTGGGTTCTGAAATTGAATTATCACATCAGCACCTCATTCGCCGATCAATCTGCGTGACACAGGGGTGACCTAGTTCTTTTTATTCAATTGGTCGGCAGCATTGTAATCGATAGATCTTTGCAAAAGCCTGTAAATCATGTGACCATTCATGGTAAAAAATCATGGTTTATTTTTTAATCTGCATGACTAGGGTAGTATTTTTCTGTTTAAGTTTGCGCAGCGAACCAGTCACATACCGGTACTAGGCCTAAATATGCCTGTAGAAATTTCAATTGAATGAACACAGCTTCCAGCAACTGTACACGATCCATATCGCACATTTCAAACTACACTGTACAACACAAACGCACATATAGTTTATCTAGAATAGACTAAAAGGGTAAATATAACATGACGATTTTTCGAGTACCGGTACACTTAGGGATTCAATCATGTTTCACCGTAACCGTTGTTCATACATACGCTATGTAACAGCGCGCGTGATTGGTCGAGAGCCGGGCATAAACAGCGTTTATGCCTGGTGTCCCGGATGTTTGATCGCCGGGTAGGGAAAATGCAGAAAAATCGGGTATTTTAATAACTTTCTTGTTATTATTTTGATGAAGTAAGAATCACAAAATGTTCTGGTATGTATGAACGGGGTTCATTCATATATTTTCATGACTAAACTGTTGTTTATGCCCTCAAACAACCGTTTAGTCATGAAAATATATGAATGAACCCCTAATTCATCATCCTTTTTAACAACAATGCAGCCGCGTCATCTGCGTGATGTGATGGGTCACATATTCTGTCGGTCGGACATCCGGGCATGAACCGGCTGACAATAGCACTGGTGTGAAAACAACATTCACACTCACAAGCTAGCACACTATTGTGCCAGGTTCGACTCTCTGCAAATAAAAATATGCGATAAGTTGTTTTCACTCCAATGCATGAATGGATGTGACGTGGCCCCGACCGAGAGAATTTTAATGTTAACTTTTCAAATAGCGATCAAAATCATTACATTATAATGTGCGGTTGATTAACTTAGAAAAAATACAATTGAGTCATACAGTCATTTAATAAAGGTAAACAGGAGGGGAATACTATGTTCAGAACATCATACTAATTCACTTTCCCAATGGACTACCAAAACATGCCACCTTCGATGTACAGCTGTAATTTTCTCCCAAATATGTTTCACTTACCATTTCATGTTTGCTCAAGCTTGACCAGCACATGGTGAAGAATTTATAGAATCCATTTTCAACATGTATGTTCCTTCAAAATGACAATTTCATGTCAATATTCCCAGCAGCAGCTTCCTAAATGTCCAACTTTCATGAATTGATCAGAGATGTTATCATAGCATGTTCTGACCTTTATGACAATGTGCTTGGCCAAGCCTCCCAATTGCCATATCAACTCCCAACCACACTCATTGGGAGATGGCTTCTTCCCAAATGCAGGATAGGATGTTTTTTTCCATCTCATTCCTAATTGCACTGGCTGACCTATTCTTCAATACCATCTAGTGCAGAGAATAAGAACTATGCCTCAATATGATGATAATATGCACACATGTTCCAGATAATGATGCAACATTGCACACATCATTGCACATGCATGGCATGCTATGACATGTCTTGAAATACCCTCCACTCAAGCATGCAAGCATTAACCAATGAGGAGTTAACATGTTGGCAATTTAGAAAGGGTTGCCATTTCATGCCTTTCTGAATTCTGCACACATTGGGGTGCTATGGATTAAATGCTCTGTGGACACACAGTGACTTTTTTATTGCTTGCACTGCCTTGGGCTGTATTGAGGTGTAATAATTGGAAATCATGATTTGGGGTTATGTTTTGGAATATACATTGAACATATACAGCTGAAATTTGACTGTGGATATTTAAACTTTCTTGAACAAAGTGAGTACAAATTGGGGATCATATTTTTCAGACATGGAATAAGGACTTTTAATGCAAGTTGAAAGTGGTAGGTATACAGGAATTTTTATAACTGGTGTAGTTATCATGTTTTGAAATATACACTCTTTGACAGCTCTCTCCGTGCCTGTTTGAATGCCTGGTAATACCATGTACCCATACACTAGGTATGGGTACATGATCGGACCAGGTATAGGGGAATACATACCCAGTCTTCTGTACGAGATCTGTGAAGTTTGCCCATGCAACACTATTTGCCTCAATCCTTTCAGTATTAATTTGGAAGGATTCGTTGTTTGCAAAATACTGAACAGAAGCAAATGAACTCTCCCCAGATTTCACGTGTTTCCTACATTCTAGAAGAGATAGCAGTGTAAAAAATACACACGAGATCACTACAAATCGCAGCATTTTGTGTGCTCCGCAGTAGGCTTTTTATACGAAAACAAAAACAGCTCTCATGTGATCGATGCGGAAGTGTTTACGACTTGACGACCTTCATTGACCTTGGCATGATTTTGAGGTCAAAGGTTAATCAATTGGTCTGGTTTGCCGATATATGCCGATACGGATCTTGATTTCCGCACACATAGTAAGTCTTTTGAATGGTAAATTTGCTTTATATTAAACTCTGTCACTGATTCTAAACAATACCATTTCCCCCCCCCTTTCCCCGAAGTGCCTTTGCACGAACAGGTTTGATCTGACGTGTCTGACCAAAGATCCTAAAAATAAAAAATTTGGTTGACTAAAAAATCATGAAATGATTTATCATGTATGAATACCAGACACAGACTTTAAGTTTAAGGTACATATTTCGAGGTGCAAAAAGGTAATTTTTTTAAACTTCCGTGGTCCGAGCTGCTAGCTGTGCGCCAAGCGTCTACGAGCGTACACACAGAAAAAATTATCAATCACGCTGATTGGCTGATCAACGAACTTGACAACAAGTCGGTTGACCCATTGTCTGTTCGGCGCGTAGTAGGCGACCTTGTCACTTTTACGCGATCGCAATTCACCAGCGCGTACCCCGACCACAGAAGTTTAAAGAAACCAACTGTAAACAAACACCAAATTGGTGTCATAACAAACACCAAATTGGTGTCGTATGACCTTTCACATGCATGCATTCTTTTGTCGAAAGTGACATGGTCTTTCAATTCGTGCCGAGTGTCCTTGGCAGACTTGACTCCGGGACTTGACTATGCTTCAGTGGTCATGAAAGGATTCAATAGATAACCTCTGCCCCAATAATCCCAAGCTATTGTCTAAAACTGCACCTCGGAAGATGTATGGTAACAACTCAGTCCTCAAATGATAGTCATATAAGGCCCTTCACAATTAATTCTTAGTTTCCTGTTTCAAGTTTGAAAATAAAGGACGAGGCGACTTTTAATTATTAATTATTAATTATCTATTAATTATTAATTATCTATTACTTTCTTTATTTTGAAAATGTGGTCGTGACTATTATCAACAGTCCATTTGGTCATTTTGACTAAGACTACGGATTTAATTATCAGTTACCTTTATAATTGATTTTTTACATTAACATTAGTAGGGGACCCTACAATGTTCTTGTTTTATATTCATAATCAAAGTTGAGATGATCAAAAACAGATATTAGCAAATAAAAGAAATTAAAAAGTCAATTAAAAGATGAAAATACCTAAATAAAAATAAAATAATTAAATATTTTTCCATTCTTGATTTTGGACGCGCGAGGGAAACAGGAAACTAAGGATCAATTGTAATTGGCCTAACGACCAAAAGATAAATGACTGACTATCATTGAGGACTGAGTTCCGCAGTCTATATGAATACTATGATTATGATATAAATAATTGAAATTCAGAATTGCATGTGAGTGATGCAAAAACATATCATGATTGAAATGAAAGACATGCTCAACTGCATGATGAGCACATAGCATGCACATGGCCATGGACGAAAAAGTCTATAGACTGCATCAAAAAAAAGCAGTCAAAGTCAGCACCCGAATAAGGGCCGATTGTTCCATACATGATTCATGAAATGTGACAGGCAAAACTGCTACGCACTTACACATGTACATGACTTGCCGCGGCGCCGGCGCATAATTTTACGGTTACACATAATCGCCATGCCAGGCACGCATCGCTCTATCGCTTTTACTCGAATGTAGGCATGTTCTTAAAATTTTGAAATTTAATAATTATAATTTGATCTAAAATTGTTTTCATTGAAAAGAGAATCATTTAACTTTAGAAAATGAAGGTGTGTAGGCCAATAATACAGTAATTGGCAATGTTATGATTAATAAAAGTGTGTTGCCTGATTCCTAAGGCTGTGACATATCGGGTAATGATGTATTCGGGTACCCAAGGTAAATATCGGGCGGGTAACCGGGTACCTGTATCAAACGTAATTTTTTTTTTTTTTAAGTTACCGGTATTTATTTTTTCGGCTTTGTTGTACTTGTCCCTGGGCCTGCTATTATAAAATGCTAGGATCATTCATGGTTGACTTATTAATTAAAAAAAAAATTGTAGGCCTGTGTTTGGAATAAATTTGTACTCATGTCATACTCTAAAATGATTTCAAAATGGATACAAATTCAGTGAATTTTGAAATCATTGGATTTTAAGCAGAACTTTCCCCCGGGACTTTGGTCTCTAAAACATGCTGTCAATCATACTTGTTTTATCCAATTTAACCACAAGCACTATTAAAGCATGGTAGTATAAGACACGCTTAATGTACGTCCATGCACCACTGATAGTTTAACTTTCGTGCCACCACAAACGTGCCGCACTATTCCATAGATTATTGTGTACCCGTACGATAAATGGTAAATAGCACGTGCCTGGAGGGTTTAAACAATAGCGAGATCTGGGCACCCAATCACAAGCCAGATCCATTTAAAGATGCATTACATCATGGCCAATTTTAGTTACATGTAGGCCAGAAATTGGCCTAACTCTCCAGAGAGTCCCGCGTTAAGAATCTTAAACGCAACCCAAAGTAGTCACAACATTTCAAAAATACTTTTTTGTCAATTTTGGCCATGTAACACAAAATACACCACCTTATGACATGCGACCTCTAACTGTTAATACATGTAGGGCCTACATGGTGTAGTAGTCTGTAGTCTTGCGTGTACAATCGCCATCAATCGGGAACACACATTATGCACTCCACATTCCAACCGTGAACCACTCGGCACACCATGGACTGTCCTCAGTCTGTGGAGGTCTGCAAACCTCCGCAAATGCATTATATATAACATACAGCGAAATATATCCTCTATCATTATGTTTAAAACTATAACATCTGCAGTTACCAGGTTAAATTTCATAAGCACAAAAATGGCAAAAAATGTCCTCAGTATGTCGATTGAGTATGGATTCGGACATCCATGTTTGCATAGTCCAAAATAGCATCCGCGTTTGACGCCGATTGCACTTAGGGGTGAGTGTCTGTGTGTGGGTATACTGAAGTTTGGCTTTGGTAGGGGTGTGCCGCTGAAAATTTGAAAGTGGACCCATCAATATACCAGTACCAAAAAGGCAGAATTTAATCCAAATTGTCTTAATTTTTACAAAATTTCCCACAAATTTTGGGGAAATTTCAAAAAGTTTGAAAAACAGACCCATCCATATATACCAAAATTGGCTTAGAAAAAGGGGTTATTGATATGTCAAAAAGATGTGTATGTCATGGTGTGCTTTGGTACATATAGTATGTAAGTGTTGGATCGAGGTGATGAGAAGGACTCAAGGTCCCTAACCCTATATCCATGATGTCCTTCTCATCACCCCGATCCAGTGTTAACCATGTGCACCAGCCGCAGGGTCTGCCTTTGAGGAGAGCGAGAGCAATCACTCTCTACTGCTCTTAAATCTGATGTAGGAGAGTGATTTTTAGCTCTCTGTATTTGACCATTCTCTCCTTAGATTATATTGTAAATGCTCTAAAAAGCTCTCCTTGAAGGCTCCAGAAGAACTGAGCTGCAAATTCCAAAAGACAGTCCCTGCAGCTGTCATGTGTGTGTGGAAAATTTCCATGAAGAAGTTTAACTGGAGGCATAGGCTCGCAAGGGTGGACTAATTCTTGTTAAGAGCTGGATCCTATAGGAGAAATGACCTGAACTTGAAGGGCTCGGGTTGCAAAACGGTTGACTGCCAAAGACATAAGCCTGTTCCATGTCTTAATCATGGTGCTGTTCGCTGTTCATATCTCTCTTATGGTCAGTGCCAGTGTAGTCTATTGTTTTCAACAAGGTTCTTCAGCGGTCTGTCACTGTCTGTGTGAAACTGTGATGTACGCCCGCATGTGCGTAACACGGAAGTGAATCCAACCATGCCAATTCACTTGTGATTGGTTTAATAGTATTTTCTTACAAATTGTTTTCAAGGTCGTCATGCTTCGCGTTGTATTTTGAAATATGTGTCATACGGATGATACGATCGCAGTCGGATCGCATACAGCTGTTGGCTTCTGTGTTCATTCAAATGTTCATTCAATTTAATCAGAAAAAGCACTTCTTCAAATCAACGGGAGTCCAAAAGTCTGGTGTATTCTGTATAGGCACATGTGCTGAAACCAAAGATGCTGGTACATTATTATTATACAGGTACAAGTAAAAAATTTCAGAATATTGGACTATTTTTTTTAATTTCCAAAATTCTTTGAAAGGTTTCTCCTTTATTTTGTTAGCAATGAAAATAGCAATTTGATGAAATGAGGCAGAATTAAGTAATTTATACATAATATATTCATGCATATATACTAAAAATAGGTCAAATTTTTATATTATTATTTCAAATTATACCGGAAATGCTGTATGCACAACCTTGATAGCCTACTACATGTATAGGCCTATACAATACACATGTCTACATTATATAATTTTCCATGATAAAATTTAAACCTATGCATTTTCAACTTAAAAAATAACTCAAAATAACGTATGGATAGATGAAGAAATATATCAGGGGGCCTGGAAATAAAACATGATCTTTCAAAATTGATAGTCTATAGTAAAGTTTGATTTGTGCTGTGAGTTCGGCTCAAAACATGCATTGCAACTGAATTTGTGACGACATGGTCATGCATTGAAGTGCTTGATATTATAACATATAAGTGGAGTCGATCCAACATCAGCATTGGTGTTAGTGAGAATGCAAAATCAATGTGGACTGGGTCCACTTGTATGTGGACTCGGAGACCCCATGTCTGTAGTGAGAACACACCCTTAATCTGTTTAAAATTGGTGGGGGTTATAGGCTCTTATTACTTTAGACAGTAATCACCAACAACTAATTATACTATATTGACATTATATTTCATTGAAATTTACACCTCAATAACATACCTAAAGGCTTAACATCACCAGGAGTAGCAGTGCAATTGAAAGCACATTCAGTTCGCACACACCTACTACAGCACTCCTTAATTTGTTGAGGAGTGCGATTTTGTAGCACTTCTACGACAAGACCTGGGTTTATCAGCCTGGCAACTCATCACTTCACACTGTTTTCTTATGGGCAACAGTAACCACCGTAGAGAGCATGATTAGCATTCCAAATATGAAATAAGCCCTATTGAAGTGCAATGAGTTTATGTGTTGACTGTCTGAGACTGCACTTCAAATTGCTCTGCATCAGATTAAATTGCACCACAACTTTCAAAATGGGGTACAAAAATGCACTCCAAGCAAGGGTGAAAATAAGAAATGATGAACCAGGGGCTCCTTTTTACACAAAATGGCCCCTGGTACACTTCATTTAACATGGAACCAGGGGCCACTTCTAATCAACAAGGGGCCAATATTTGTTCTGGATAAGTTCATCATGCATTAATGGCTATAGAATTTAATTTTTGGGTGTAGTGACCAGGGGCCAGTTTCTGAAGAAAAGTGTCCCCTGGTCAGCTTAAATTTAGATGGAACCAGGGGCCATTTCAGGGTTTCTGGGAGCTAAACGGCTCCTGTCTCCCACTTATTTATTTTCACCCTTGACTCCAAGGTAAAAAAAAAAGTAATTCGATGCCTGAGCGGGATGACTAAGTTGGTCAAAGATGTCTGTTGAGTACGTAGTAGACCCTCCCCGGTCCTTGTTTAGGTTGTCATGTCCTTTTTTGTGGATCCGTATGGCTTCTCTCCTGGCAGTCTTATCAACTTCACAATCAATGATTTTAGAGTCCTCCCAATTGATGGAATGATTTGTAGAGGCCACATGATCAGTGATGGCAGATTTGTAAATGTCTGTACATATGATTTTTTCATCATAAAAGAGCAAAAAAAACCCTTTTAGGGGCTGTAGCCTATTCTCCAATCCCTCACATTCACTAGAAAGATTATGCCCCGAGCCTGTGCTCTAATTCATGAATTGGATAGTAAAATTAGCTGACACTCAACTTGGGCTAGCGACACCAACCCTGATGAGGTCATTCTTAAATTTCTATTGACTGCATCCTCTACCCCTACAATTCAAATTAAAAAAATTTAGTAATTTGCAACAAAAATGGTTGAAAATGCTAAATTAAACACAAAAAATCATAAAAAGCCTGATTTTTGCCCAAATTTCAACCATTTTTGGTGCAAAATTCTCAAAGTTGGTCCAAATTCAAAAAAAAAAATTTAAAACCGGTCCTGGGTATTTTTATCTACAAATTTGTTAAAATAATAAATAATACTTAATAATTTTTTTTACTCAAGAATTTTTTTGTTACATGGTCTGTAAAAATTTGGTCAAAAAAAAACGTTTTAGGATGATTTTCTCCAAAACTTTGCATTTTGCCCAAATTTGACCTTGCAGATGAATTCATCAAGTCTTTGCCATTCTAGATATGTATACTTTTACATACTTTAGACCAACAATTTAGCAGTTATGAGGCCCAAAATAACTCCAGGGTTAAGACCACCCTTATTAAGGCCGTGTGTCTTGAACTCGCCACCCAAAAAAGGGCCTTTCTTCCATGAAAACCATGATTAAGTGTACGCGGAAGACTATTTAGAGAGTGGATTTTGGCTCATCTTTCACACACAAGGAAGAATAGTCTGCTGGCAATAAAATGCTAGGTCTAAGTAACTAACTCATTTTTGATATAAAATTAGATCGATTGAGCCCATATTTATTGGTCGAGCTATGAGTTTTAAAATATTGGATGAGGCGTAGTCAAGTCCAATATTTTAAAACTCATAGCAAGACTCAATAAATATTGGGCGTAAAAGCATCAATTTTATCATTATTATGTGTTGGATCCAATATTTTCACACACTTGGATTCGTCAAAACATAATAATGTAAAAAATTGGAGTTGGGGCCCTGTGTTCATATTTTAATATATGACATTGTAGTAAGTAATGTGGATGTCTTCAAAATCTAAAAGTTACAGTAAAATTTTAATTGCTTATCCTATCATAGTCAAAGTACAGATTTTCTGAAGGGAAATTTTTCTGTATGGGTTAGGGGCAAAATGTTTCGGTTCAAAATATGTTGAATTGTATAAAATTCTAACATACTTTGGGACACCCTGTATTCCAAGATTACCAAACAGCTGTGATTTTGCTTTCTTCCAAAGTCAGTAGGCTCCCCTGTCCTCTAACCAAATGAATGTTGTTTACTTCCAGTTTATTTAATACTGCAAGTTGGTAATTTAAGCAATGCATTAAGTAAGATTTTGTATCCAAATCTTTTTTATTCCACCCTGTATAACTTGAAGGTCACCCTGTATAATGAGTTGAAAAGTGTATTTGAATTTCTTATGCCTTCAGCTTTTCAAAAATGTATACTTTTGCATCACAACCCAGCTGAAGACTGAAGGTTTCAGTCGCAACGTCGGTTCGTCCGTCAAAAATAGGTATGTCTGGTTGACCAGATTTAAATCAAATCTTATACTTTTGCTAGTTTAGGGTTTTACATGTAATTGTGGAGATAATCTAATTAGAAACTCGATTGATGTAAAAATACATAATATTTGTGTGGTGTAGTTCAGGACAAACAGCCTTAAAGGCAAATATATTGGGCTGGCAACATTTCAGTTGGGCT
This sequence comes from Amphiura filiformis, assembly GCF_039555335.1. Lineage (NCBI taxonomy): Eukaryota > Metazoa > Echinodermata > Ophiuroidea > Amphilepidida > Amphiuridae > Amphiura > Amphiura filiformis. The sequence continues at coordinate 71,127,201 of NC_092633.1, forward strand.
GGTAATTTTATGAGTTACCTACTCAACTGGCTAGTGGCCAAAAACGGTAAGAGTACACCCCTACACATGTAGTGCCCTGGAGGACCCAGGATCTGAAATACATAGTCAAATGAATGTAGGCTGGAAGCTGCAACTGGCTGTTAACCCAGAAATGCTGCTTAGATTGTATGCATGGTTCTTAAGATATAACAGTAGGAATCACACTCCCTGAGCCCCCTCCCTGCAGCTGCATGTCTAAACTGCTGTATAGAATGGAATCTGGACAGTCATCATACGCCTGATTTTATGTGATTTATATCCAGTACTAGGGACAAGTGGTGCTTGCTTACATGTTATTTTTACCTCGTAAAGGGATAGGCTTCCATTACGCCTTCCAAACTTAATTTGTTTTATATTTTGTGGCCTACTTTTGGGATATGTTGTTGTACATGTAATAATTAAACAGTGTATAAGATTTATTTATACCCAGGTTTTTTATGTTAGCCTTTTGGTATATCAATGGCCCCTTTTCTAAGTCAATTTTTTTATGTGGATATGGATGGGTCCTTTTTCCAAAATGTTTTCAATTTCTTTTTAAGCATAGCCCAATTTTGCCTAGACTCTGTAGCTGGAAATTTTCAGTTTTTCACACAATTATGGAAATTTCCCCAAAATTTGGGGGGTGGGGTGAAACTGGTAAAAACTAGGACAATTTGTGTTAAATTTAGCTGAAATTCATGACTTTTGGTATATCAATGGGTCCCAATGTTTTGCAAAAATTGGTATAGTGGTACAGCCCTACCCAAACCAAACTTAAGTAACCCCCTGGATTTTAAAGCTAAGGTAAAATGAAAGAAAAACATTTGCTAGTCTCTTGACTGTTTAACTATGAGTAAAGCAATAAGTTTTCTGTTTTCTACTTTAGAAATGTTGTTTTGCCAATATCACTTTGTGTAATTTTCCGTTCTCTTGTAGCTTTCTGTGTTGTCACTGTTTTGTCCGTTTTTCCATGTCTTGTCTGTTTTACAAGTTTAATTTTAAGCTATATTCAAACTATACTCAGTTTTTACACATTTATTTTATTGAAAACAACAACAGGCACATATTTTTTTATGTTTTCTTTGTATTTTAGTCACTTTTTTCAGTTATTTCAATTTATTCTATGAAATCCGTTTTCCGTTTCCTATCTCCGATTCAGTGAGATTTGGTCATTTTCCATATCACGGAAAACTTATGGTTTTAACTATGGTTGATTTATTATTGCTATAACAATAATTATGTGAATTTAAAATTTCTGAGTATTCCTACAAACAACACATTTGGCTGATTCCAATCAAGTGCAAGTTGAAACATGAGTAAACACATTTAAAACACCAAAAAATCAGGTTCATTTTAAAAATAATATGACTTGAATATTTGTTCCATTCAGTGAGATGTACTTTCAATTTTATCAAAGTTCCCCAGGTGTCATTCCCACCCTTCCCCCACTACATTTTGCAAATGTCACACAAAAAATCAGGTGGAGGTTAGAAGTTTCTCTGATAAGCCTTTCTTAGGAGCTGTGCAATAACTATGTGTACCTGGGGTGAACTCCAAAGTAGCACTGGCTTCTGTGCTGTACTCTGATACATGTATGATGATTTTCCAACTGTAGGATAGTAGCTGCCTCGCTACGCTCGGTGCTCCCTTCGGTCGCTATTCGAGAGGCGTCGCGGTTTGTGGAACGGGGCTAGTTCTACTCCAAAGTAGTCCAAACATTGTCTGCTCTCCCCCACTCCACTTTGTTGTGCCCTCCACTCTAACACATATAAATATGGGAACCCCAATTTCAAACCTGAAAGTGTCTGATTTATAAATTTATATAATGTACAGCAAGTAGGATAATTCTCCACATTCAACAATTTCTTGCACTGCATTATACCCCTTATTATGATATTGAAAAGATGCTAAAAAAAGTTTTAAAAATTCTCCCCAATTGACCTCCACAGTGGCGTAGCCAGGTTTTCGGAACTAGGGGGGGGGGGCACAACTTCTAAATGTACTGCCGGAAATAATTTTGTTGTGAATTGTTGACCCACTTTCTTTTTGTCCAGTGCAGCGCTCAAGAATCTAAAAGGTGTGGGGGGAAGAGAGCAAAATTGTCCAAAATATTTTCTACACACTTTTACTTTAGGTTCATATACATGTATTAATGGCATTCAATTTTGCAACATCTGCAGGCAAAAAGGGAAGGGTCACATCCATTATTGGAAGTATTCGGGCTACATGTATTCATTATTTCTTCACTCTGCCTAAGCAGTGCACACTAAATTGTCTACTGTTGACCCCATTTTTTTAAACCAACGCCCTTCATGTACCGACTGCCTTACATGAACTTACAGCCATGATGAGCGGGGAACTGCCCCCCCCCCCCACTGGCTATGCCACTTGACCTCCACCCTTTTCAGTATATCACTTACCAAACAATATTTACCCCCTAACCCTTATACATAATATACATACATCCCTTGGGCTACACATAATGATTGCACCTCCCCTTCACTAAACCTTACCAATCAGAGAACACATTTAATATCCCACTGCAGTGCATGTCATAGACTAGGAAGTGAAGGTACAGTACACAAGTGCTAATACTAAACAGTTACCGGTATGCATTGCTATAACAAGTGTAGGAAATTAATACAAGATGTGCATGCATACAGCTGCAACATATCAGACTGCTTCAGTCTCAGATGTTTGACTAATACTTGTTTTATGTTCAACTTTTTGCAGACGGTTTACCAGACAAACAGACGGTGCAACAAGTGGCCTTTATTGTAAAGGGAACCATGTTTCTGCAAGTCTTTCAAGGAGCTTCTGACTATCTGGATATGAAATTCCTTTGGTGATTTTTTGTGAGTTACTCAAACGGCTGCCATATGTCTCGTATGGAACTGACATAATGTTTAATGTTCCTGCCTAAATTGGTGACATTCAACCATTTATCATATTCAGATGGTTGATGAATTTTGATGTGAACATCATTTGATACTGATATATGTGTACAGGTTGAAAAACAGTCATGAAATTCAACGAACGAAACGTGGCATATTTTGCCAATTGCAACTCCCCCGTGGACAGAGAAGGGTGGCTCTTGAAGCGTGGAGAACTTCACCGAGGATTTCAGAAGCGTTGGTTTATTCTAAAAGGAAATTTACTGTTTTACTTTGAAAAGAAGGGCGACAAGGATCCAGTTGGTGTTATCATACTAGAAGGATGCCGTGTAGAACTGGCTGATAGTGAGGACAGTATGTTCACTTTTCAACTTTCTTTTCCTGGGGAAGGTGCAAGGACATATGTGTTAGCTGGATTCAATCAAGAAGAAATGGAGGCTTGGATGAGAGCACTTTCATGTTCCAGTTATGATTACATGAAAGCAATGGTGGATGAGTTGCAAAGGCAGTTAGATGAATTGACTCATCATACTCATGGAGAAGGTGTTGTACAACAAGGACGCTTCTCCTATGCACCCGGGGGAAGTGATGAGTTTGTACTTCTAGGAGCAGATGGTAGTGACAATGGAAAGGCAGCGGGTGTGTATGAAAGAGGGAAGACAGAATCGCTGGCCCATAAAGGAGCACCGCGTCCGAATGCTTTTCAAAGGAACTCGTTACCTGTGAGTCAGTTTAGCAATCCATCCTATGCAATTTGGGACCCGCTTGTTCCTAAGGAAGAAGATGAAGACAATGAAGAAGCACGAAAAAGTTCCTCTTCTTCTTCACAAAATTTCTTAGTGGATGTAACGCCACCTGGAAATGGTGATAGCAGTGATGATGAGGGCAATACAATAACAGAGCGAGAGAAATTTATGGGCAAGTCTGCTTTGCTAGCACAGCAGTTAGAAGCATCTGCTGTTCAATCAAGGCAACCGTCCACTGCCCCTGGGGCTTCTCGGCGAGGTACGCAAGCAAAATCAGTGTTTTATGAAAACGTCACGGCTGCTGAGGCACCAAAGCCAATCACTAGAGGCGTCTCTGCAAGAGCAAGACTAGTCAACAGAATTGCTGGTGGACAGTCGAACCAAAGTAGTGGTGTAGAAAGCAAAAAAGCAGGACATTCTATATTTCATGACAGTGATATTCGAGGGTTCAGAGAAATGCATGAACAATTTGGTTTACTTATAGTCAAAAAGATTAACCAAGCTAGACAAAGGAAAATGTCCTCGACATAAACAGAAATGGAGCATAATATGTCTACTGTATGTTCTTTTGGTATCTGAAAGTACTTACACAGTAACTTAAATTTGTTTAATAATTGGTGATTGCATTTTCTTTATATTGTTAATGGCTGAAGTGACTTGCATTGCTTATTATTTTCTGCAGACTTTGTTTAGATTCTTTCTAAGGCAGTCACAGATTCAAACAGAATTTGTAAGCCCTAATTTAAAAAGTCACTCATTTCATATTCTTAACTTTTTCCAAGTAAAACAAAAACTGATTTAAAGGTTATATCCATATCTTTTTTCTACTTTTTGTATTCTTCCATGTTGCAAATGTGCATGAAAATATGTGATAATATATAGGGCCTACATATATTGTTGTCTCAGAATACATACATGTGTACAGATAATGATTGTTAAAAATCGATGTTTAGCAAATTGAGGGTAATGTCGTAAAAAGTCAATATTCAGAATTTTGCATCATGATAAAGAAATTTTAATTCAGCTTTTTTACAAAGAAAGCCAAGTTACAGAAGAAAAAAATTGCTGTCATAATTACCGCTATATTTATGGTGTACGATAAGAAATTTGCAACTTGCAAATGAACATGTATAGGAAATACCGTATTTCCTCGAATAGTTACCCCCGGGGGCATTGCATTTTCCAAAAGGGGGGCGTTTATTAGAACAATAATTCCTGTTAAGATCACAGGTAAGATTAAAACTCAACGCTAAAATGATGAACTATGAACTTAGGAACGATGACTTCCGGGGTTACGACCAGATTTTTGCCAATTAACGATACCATTAGTGACCATGTGTTCACCTTGGTAAGCGACTAAGCGTACTACAAAAGATAGCATGGAAATGCCAGCATTTTTGACACATTTTGGTTTAAAAAAAGTAGTGGGGGCGTGTAATTGAAAGGGGCGACTATTCAAGGAAATATGGTAGTTCCTTTGCAAGCAACAAACAGCATTTACATCTTTGCACAGCCGCTATCGGCGCTGTGCATTCTTTTTTCCGCGTTCTTCTTTCTTCTTCTTTCTTTCTGTCAACATCATTAAATCAGCCATCGTAGCCACATGCTTTCAGCCATGTTGATCATAGTTGATCACTAGGACTATTGGGTGGTGCCACAGATGTCACATGATGAACTTCCGATCAAATGTCATCCACTTCCGGTCAGTGGCCAAAAACGTAATTTTCACTAAAAATGCTACTCCTCCCACATATAACATAGCATCGTGACGTCACTTGCACACATACATCACCTATAGCCAGTGTCTAAAAGTCCTTCACAGAATTGGGATCAAAGGTCATTAAGGGGTCACTTCCGTAAAAGTCTGAAAATGTGTAAAAATATTCAAAAAATCACTGTCTTTACATATTACATAGCAGAGAGTCGCCATTAGCACACATGCATCGCTACTAGCTAGGGTCTTTAGGATGCCTACAGTTTTGGGGTCAAAGGTCATTAAAGGGTTACTTCCGGTCAAAAATCAAAATTATCAAAAAAGTTTTAAAAATTTTATCTCAAAATGTAAACAGACCAGAGTAATATAATCATCATACATGAATTAGTGTTACCTGATGTATGCATGGTATTTTTATTTTGGGGTCAAAGGTCATTAAGGGGTCACTTCCTGTTTTTAGCTAAATAACTTTAACAATTTTTATCTCGACAACTAAACAAAGTAGAATTTTTTAATTAAAATTGGAACAATGCATTTTGTCGGTGTACATGTGGGGCTTTTTCATTGAGGTCAAAGGTCATTAAGGGGTCAAAAGGTCAATCATAAAATTTTTTTTTAAATCAAAATTCCGATTAAGCTGAAATTCACCAGGAATATTCCTTATGACATCCTAGAAGCACTATGTAATATTTTTGCGGGGTCAAAGGTAATTAAGGGATCACTTCCGGTTCTCACAGATTCGGGTCATAACTCATTTGTCACTGCTGGCTGTGCATGCTTTCATGATCGCAGGTAAGCATAATCAGATCTCGTTTTATTTGTATTGCACAAATTGCTTTTCGTTGTAAATGTGTAGCAATTCCCAAATTGTGCCTAACATTTTGTGATGAGCTACAATGTATTTCAAGCAAAGTGAATACAATTGTTGTTTTTACATAGCCAAAATTGTAGTTTTGTTTGTACATGTTTAAGCCATCTTAATTTATAAGTTCATTTTGAAGCCCTTCCCAAGTTAAAAACCTAAATGCGGAATGCTGTTTTTTTACGAGTTTTTGTTTTACTTACATAATCTGTGGGACAAGCTTTTTGACAAGAATAGACCACCTTTTCATTTCTCAAGGAGGTTTCACTGTGTCAAGATGAATTTTTATGATTTAGGAGGCTATTTTAATGTCTGGCAATGCCATAAATGAGATTTTTGTGTGGTGGATTTGGAATAAAAATAAAACAGCGGAAAAAAAATGAATAATTCACAAAAAGCAAGCGATTTTACGAACTATTAAATTAAGATGGCCATATAGCAATTCCAAATTTTACACAACATTTTGCTATGCTACATCAGGTAAATCAAATGCTGCAAACAAACACATTATTTATTATGTGTTTGTGGTATTATTTGCCCTCCCCACTCTAATGTAGACTATTGAGATGAATGTAGCACTCGGGATGCACAAAATAATAAGAAATGCATTTATACCAATTTTAGTTAAAACTAAAGTTTTGATATCTTTCAATGGTGTTTGGTAATGATATATTTTCTGTATATGTATATATTTTATATATTTTTGATTTCCACAAATGCTCTGAAAATTAATGAACATTCAACTTTTATGTTTCTTACTTTTCCAATATCATTTCAGAGGAAATATGGAGCACAATCTGTAGTCTCATGTACGGTACTTAAAAATATGTACAGCCAATGTATGCGTCTTGATGTTACACATAGAACTATGCAAGGAGTATGAGAATGCTTAAATATTAGGTGAAGTGATCCATGAATATAGGTAACGCCCAAATCTGTTGAAATGTATTCTAGCCATCTATAGCAGCAAACAGCACAGATAAGTCCCCTAGGGATGGGAGGGTCCCATCACTTGAGTTAGTCTCCAAGATCAATCTTATGTGTACGTGATGACCCAGATTGAAGGGCAGAAAAGTTGGTGTGACTTTGCTTATTACAATGTGGGCCATGCTATATGGAAAGAAATTGTTTTGTTAAAAATATACATGTACATTATACTTGGGTGAACTACATTTCCTATAATCCTATGAGTATAACATTACATGTATTTAGCACAAATTTGCACGGAATACTTTATATCTTAAATTACTTACAGTCCAAAATGATTCGTACCTATCAATTTCAGTGATTATGGACAAGATTAATGTTATAAATTAATGTCATAAAACTGCAGTTCTAGTCAGAGTTTATGTGTACCGTCTCCAATGATGCATTTGTAAGGCTCCCCTTTTTCAAATAAACATCAAATGGGTACCAATCACAAATACAATATGAACATGATGCTAGTTACAAACTGACTGCTATGTCATACCCTAGCTAACATTTTTTGCTTCACTGACAGGTTTGTAGTACTTTTGACAACTTTTCATTTGAGGTGTAAGTAGTGATAATACGAAGTGGAAGTTGTCAGGATGCCCTGACCTACTCATGAACTGCAAACTGTACTAGGTCAGTGGCTTTGAACTAATCATAGGGATCCACTATCTTCCTGTATATACCTACAGTCTTAATGGACAGGTGCATCACAAGTGTAAGTGTAAGAACCTATTTTGTGTTGATGACTTGATCAATTTAGATATTCTCCCCACAAATGTGTGAAAAAATAGATCAAACTGTTATTTTCCTCCTTCGGCACATTTCGCCACATGCCAGCCTCCTCTGACTATGATAGTGTATAGTGTATACTATACAGCCCTTGTTAAATGGGCATCCCCCCTGTCAAAATAAAAGAGAAGAGAAATTGTGGAAAAAGTGAAGAGAAATGCCAGTTTGCATGTGATTTTTATGAGATTATATTTGACCATTTCTGGAGTTCTGTATACGTGCCCGAACTTTGTTACATGAAACATAACTCTTGATTTAAAATTGCATGTATTTTTAAAAGTACATGTATATACTTGATTTTGGAGATGGATCTTTTTTCTTCAAAAAATGTCAACATTTTTAGGCCATCAATAGTTACACTTGTAATGTTGTGCTCCCCTCGTCTAGAAAATTCTGGCTATGTCACTTCTAGATGTACAAACATGTGCATCATTTTGTCCTAGCTCATAATATCCAGGCAGACAGGCAAGTACAGTGTTCAAAAAGGAAAATTATAGTTAATTCAATTAATTTGGAGTCCACAAGTCTTAAAATTAATATTTTGATCTTCAAAATTTCTGTAAATGAATACAAGTTATGCAACATTTCCTTCCCTTGCATGGTTATCAAGGAGGCTAAGATACATGAAGGGGTTAGCAATGAGAACAGGTTATTGGTGAGTTAAAAAATAGGCGAGTTAGGAAAAGGCGAGTTAAAATGGCGAGTTACCCCCTGCAGTGTTTTCCGGAAAGTCCACGCAGCGAGTTAAAATGGCGAGTTACCCCCTGCAGTGTTTTCCGGAAAGTCCACACGGCGAAGTTGTGAATTTCCGGAAAGTCCACGCGGCGAGTTGTGAATTTCCGAAAGTCCACGCGGCGAGTTGTGAATTTCCGGAAAGTACACGTGGCGAGTTGTGAATTTCCGGAAAGTCCATGTGGCGAATTGCGAATTTCCGGAAAGTCCATGTGGCGAGTTGTGAATTTCCAGAAAGTCCAAGATTTGAACAAAAAATGCAGTTTTGGTCAAAATTCAAAAAATGATTATTTTAAAAATGATACCATTAATGTATTCTTTGACTCATGTCCGTTCCATATTATATTTTATCATATAAATAGATATCAGCCTTGATTTTAATTACAAATACCATTAATACTGTACAAATTTGCCTAGGCATTATGTGTTTTGACTTTGGCACATACAATTTGATTTTTTTTCTGTGTGTGCAGTATGTCCTTAACTAGTTTTTGATGGTAAAAACAAAAGGATTTCAGTATCAGTAGAATGCACAGTGACCGCCACTGATGTTGATGAAAATGTATTTGTATGATTTTTTATTTCAAGAGTAGTGAGATATGATTAGGTTAAATTATATTAGTGGTTGCTTGTTTATCACATTTTGTTTATATTTTTCATGGTACATAAAATAGTTGAGTAATCAATCAATTGACTGATTATGTGTTGTGCCCCTTTGTGTTTTTATTTTTATTTTTTAAAGTGTTTAAAAAAGTTTTATGACTTTTATTTGTATAACTTTTTCGGATTTTATTTATACTAGAAGAAGAGGGCAGCCAATGCACAGGCGAGAGTAGCACTGCCTCTATATCATTGCAAGCCCGAGAGAAATATATGATAAATGGAAAATGATTTTGCTGATTTTGGACTAGCAGCTTTAAAAAAACAGTACTTAATACACTGTGACATTTTTAATTCACTGTTGGGACTTCATCATAGTGTTACTGTAACTCGCCACTGGGACTTCATAGTGTTGCTGTAACTCGCCACCGGGACTTCATAGTGTTACTGTAACTCGCCACTGGGACTTCATAGTGTTACTGTAACTCGCTACTGGGACTTCATAGTGTTGCTGTAACTCGCCACCGGGACTTCATAGTGTTACTGTAACTCGCCACTGGGACTTCATAGTGTTACCCATGGGAATATCTAAAAATAGCCTGACTCTGTGGGGGGTAACTCGCCTTTTTAACTCGCCTTTACCTAACTCGCCCATATTGTAACTCGCCTAAAACATGCTCTCGTTAGCAATGAGACTTGTGTGCAACTGGGAGCAGTGTGTATAGTGCAGTGTCTTAGTAAACTGTATGCATGGAGTTGGGGGAAGTAATGGTGACAGGGAAGTGGTGTAGCTGGTCACTTAAATCTATAAATAATATAAATATAAAGCTATAATGATCTCCAGAATTCAAAAAGCATAATTTTTTGTGTAATATAAGTAGTATACTGAGAAGTTTCATAATTGCCCCGAACAAGATATCATGAAATACCAAACAAGGAAAAAGAAGCGTGCCAAAAATGAAATGCAAAAAGAAATCTGAGATGTCTATTTTCTTAACTTCTGAAACAAATTAGGGTGTTATTAATTCAATCTATTTTAATTTTAATTTTAAAGTGCTTGTTACAAGTATAGTTTATATGTAGTTTACCCTTGTTAAGGGTTAGAAAATATGTGAGTCGGTCACAAACCTGGAACAATTTACAATTTTACTTTGTGATATTCTGTTATAGTTTTAAGGATAAGAAAATGAGCACACTGTATAAGAATGTCACCAAACTTATTTTACACCATGTACAATGTTTGAACTTTAGCATAAATCCCATCCTGAGATATATATTTGAAAAGTAGTGAATTGTTTCTCAGAATAATTCGCTGTCGTAGTGCACGTTAGTATCCATTGGTTACTGCTCCAAGCCTGGGCTCATACACATGTTCTGAATTTTGTTATGCCATAGGCTTAATATGTTGTGATCATTTTGATCAGTGGTTCGTAACAAAGAAAGTGTGATCCAGTTGACCTGGCAATGGTTATATTCTAACGTGCACTACGAATTCAAAGCACTGAATGGGTATTAAATAATGTCAGCATGCAATTATTTAGTATATAATCCTCATCTTATTGTTAAGGGATTGGATAGCGACATTATCACATATTTTTTGTGGGACCTGAGAGCACATCGGACATATCAAATTGCATTTTGAATACAAGGAATGTCCTTCTGATATCAAATAATTTTGATTTTTTTTTTTAAATTAAAAATTTGCTATAATATGCATTTTATGGCAAATGATTAAAAATTGATATTTTTGAAATTTAACAGTCCTCAAAGTAAATTGTATAAATCTAATGATATGTACTTTTAAGTGTATGTAGCTGGGATGAAAAGCCGTCCATGATATGAAAATCTTGACCTTTTGACACCAAAAAAATGGAAGGGGGCCAGGGGCAAAGTCTGAACAATATTTACCTAAATTAAAATAGTGGAATTTTCAGTGACTATCTGTTCAGACAGGGGGTCTCAATGATTCTTCCTTGGCACTGCCAATGTACTGTAATAAATTGCAAAGTAAATGTGATGTAATCAATATACAATGAGTTGCATGGCATGGAGTTGATTAAATACTGCCAAAATATAAGCATGCACTTAGTGGTTTAAGTCCATGCTGTGTCATTATTTGTGTGTAAACAGTGGCGTAGCCAGCACTTTTTCAGAGGGGGGGGGGGCAAGACAAATTTTAAGGGGGCACCTTTTGGCAACAAAATCAGTTTATGGTACAAATGCGCACTTGCCATATTAAAGCTAAACTGGTTAAATATGAGAATAAATTTGTGCGAAGCGTGCAAAAATTGGCCCTTTATAGGTTAAAATGGCAAAATATGATGTTAATTTGGTCAGAAACACAAAAAAATCTTAAATATCGGGCAGCCACCTTCCCACGGGGGCAAGACTTTTCACAGGGGGGGCAGCTGCCCCCCCCCCCCTTGGCTACGCCACTGTGTGTAAAATATAATGATGGAATCTTCTGCGTTCATCTGATGGCAGTTTCCAGTAAAATAGCATTAAACAATGTGTTCTAAACATTGGGTCACATGTTCCCAATGTCTCATGGTCTGGTCCATGGGGGCCAAAGGCGGCAAATTTGAAATTGAGATAAAGGCAAACATATAGTGTAAAAAACAATAAAATACATAAGAAAATACACATCACAAAACTTCAGAACCAGGTATGCTAGACCTTTGGTGTTTTCAGTATATGATAGCCTAATGTTTGTAGGCCTATATAGGTAATGGCCCAAGCCTCGAAATAAGCAGGCACCCAGGAGCCATTTACCCAATGGTCATAACATTTTGGCTCCTGGTCCACACCAAAATCAAGTGAACCAGGCTCTACATTTAAACAAAATTAGAGCCTGGTAGTTAAACCCGTTTTTGTATCTAATGTGTACATTTAAAATCTAAATGACTCCTAGCTCTTTAAAAATGGCTCCTGGTTCACTAGATAATCGCAGGACCAGGAGCCGTTTTTTCCAAATTAGTGGCTCCCAGTCCAGATCTGCTTATTTCGAGGCTTGAATGGCCCCCGTGGAGCAGATCGTGTCACAAATCAAAGTGAACATTTGTAAAACGTTTGGTGCCCCTAAATCAGATTCATCCCCCCCTACGATCTGTGACAGAATGGTCGACTGCAGATCCGTTGGATAACGCTTTTTCAATGGGAAATGAACTTTGCTGCTTGGATGATGTCACGATGAGGTTCGCATTTATTCCGTATTGAAAAGCGTGTTCCGATGGATCTGCACTCGACAAGCCTCGTGATGCCACCACAAGGCGTTGAAAACAGTGACTTTATCATAAAGTAAAAAAATCATGCAAGTTGCACTATGTGGATCAACATTGCAATGTTCTCATTTTACTTCACACATGCCCCCCCCAATAAAATTCTGGTGCCGCCACTACTACTATTATTATAGGCCTCTGCTAAGTGTATAAATGTAATATTGATAAGAAAAGTAATAAATGGAATATTAAGGTAATCAACATCCAACTCATTTGGGTCATTTACATATTCCTCTCATAATTGTTTCAACAAGTTTTAAGTAGGGTTTGTAATGTATTGTACACCAATAAAAATAACCCTTTTTTATTATTTTGTTGAAGGTGACACCATGCAAAATTATTAATATTAATTGATAAATATATTATATTTTCTGTTATTATAATTATAATCAAATATTTGTGATATTGTTGAATAGAAACAAACAAATAAATTTCATACAGAACATAATTCTCAAACTGTGTATCATTATGTAATTGTATAATTAATAAAAATGATAAAATATGACATAATTGTTTAAGTCTAAAGGTAATTTTTCTCTGATTATACCAATGACCCTACCCATTGTGATGTCAGCTTTTACAAAAGAATTGAAATGAGACATGTTTTTAAATATTTAGGTCTACTGATAGACCCCTCTCCCCCCCCTCCCAACTTCAGAACAAAAACCCCAAAATGAAACAAAATCCAGGAGAACATTTGATACTATATTATTAAAGAGATGATTAGATTTTTTGCATATTGTCTTATGTTCTTCTGATTCCCATTGGCAAATTTTGACTTAAATTGCACTTTAGTCTGTATGCCTTCCTTGAGGCAGTGATTTAGATATTGTTTTGTTTTGGGTTTTTTTGGGGTTTTTTTTAATCATAACAGATTCCTGCAAAATGGAGCAGTTCCGAGAAAATCACCAAATTTGATTTTACTTAACCAGTACTGCCTCAAGGAAGGCATACAGATTAGACTATAGGGTCCGTATGCACAAAAGAGTTAGACCAGGTTTAAAGTTAGACCTGGTCTAAATGGAATTTAGTTCCATCCGGAATAATCCTTTACTCTTATTTCCTTCCTAGAGTAGCTAGCAAAATTCTAAAGATTTAAATGCAAAGTTCCAAAATAATACAAAATAACTCGCATAAATGTAAACTCATGGCCGTCATGGGAGTAAATTCCACTTGGACCAGGTCTAACTTTCGACCCGGTCTAACTCTTTTGTGCATACGGACCTAGAGGTTTAAGTTTTGATATTAGACATGTTGGAAGCAAACATTGGGTAGTAACCATGGGAGATCAGTAAAACTACTATCTCTTTTTATTTCATAACATCTAAACAGCATATTTCACTGGGATTGAGAAAAATATGAGCTTTCTTCTGATACCAAAATCTCCCATTTTGTAGAGTAATCAGTAAAGTTGGAGTGGGGCTGGCATCTGGTGGAATAGACTTGTTTTGATTGTGTTTTTTTCCTGTTTTTTCTTCTTTCTTCAAATTTTATAACAATATTCCCTGTAACCATGGTAACCGCTATTTGCCGAGTGAAAAATTGTATCTTCACTGGGTTGGTTGGTTGATGGTAGTTAAAGCACCATCCAGTGGCGTAGCATCATAGGGGCACAGGGGTGCGGTCGGGGGAGATGGGGCACGTGTCACTATAATCGATCTGAAATTTTTAAAGATCCCATATAGGAAAATTGCCAAAAAACATCTTGTGCCCCCCCAATCAGACCCGGTGCCCCCAATTATGGTCGGTGACTTGTATTTTCCATACAGGCCTATCTCTTATTTCGAGGGGGGAGGGGTGGCCTCGCTGTAGGCTATATAGCCATACATACTCCGATTCATAATCAGAGGCTTGCTGGAGCGAGGACCCGGCGGTGGCGCTATCGTGTTATGCACTGGAACAAGGATCTTAACCTTTATTGTCTCTCTCCACCCAGGTATAAATGGGTATAGGGTTAACGGTTTCAGTGCAGGGAAATTGAGAGTCAATGAGCGGGAAGATTGGTGGGACACTCACAACAACATTATTCGATTCACCGAGGAGCATGGCCCAAATCGCTTCGCCTATAAAATACAGACATGAACCTTTTGCCTGATGTACACCTTGCATAGGGCCGTTCAGTGGAGCAAGAGAGTGCAAACATAGAGGGGGGGTCGCCGGTGATAAGGTGCTAAAAATGCGAGTCTATGATGAATGCATGAAGGGGATACGAAATATCAAAGATTTTCTATCTCATGCCAGTGGCGTAGCCAGCACTTTTTCAGAGGGGGGGCAAAAATGGGCACTTTTTAGGTTAAAATGGCAAAATATAATGTAAATTTGGTCAGAAACACAAAAAAGTCTCAAATGTCAGGGCGGTCACCATCCCACAGGGGGGCAAGCCTTTTCACAGGGGGCAGCTGCCCCCCTTGGCTACGCCACTGTCTCATGCATGTATTCTTTATTTTATTTATTTGTTGTTGTTTTTTATTATTATTTAAGAGTCGACCACTTGCATTTCTGGCTGACTGGGGCATTAGCTGATAACGGGTTTCCTGCTGGATTATATTCAATCCAGCAAAGCCCACAAACGGAAGCATTCTATCCCGCGTTCTACAGCTTAGATTTCCGCACCGCCGTACACACACAAATTAATATTAATTTCGATATAAATAAGTTTGCTCATCTCAATGATTGGTTGATATCAGGGGCGTGGCCAGGAGGGTGTGGCGCAACAAGGTCCACTCACTTCAGGAAAAATGTACCAATAAACTCCAACCTATAAAGAAGAATGGCTGCATTCACATTAGCCCGAAAAAAGTAGGTCTTTTTGGTAGGAAGAAGGGTCTGTCGTCACTTTTTTGTCAACTTTTCGCGCAGAAACAGAAAAAAATAACTTAAACATTTGCGACACATTTTTTGCACATATTTGAACATTTCGTGCACAGCATCTTGCACATTTGCACATTCCTTGCTTTTTCAAATCTTGAGATCTACATTGTAAGCCCATGACATATATTTTCAGGCTTTTCGTAGGCCTACTATTTCTGCAATCAAACCCCATGCTTGTCACCCGGGGCTTGTCACTCACAATGTGGTGATTAAAGTATATATATGACCAAGAACAAAATTGTTTGCTTGCCCTCATGAATTTTAACAATTGGGTCGGTCGGTCGGGATTTCTTCTTTTTTTTAATTAACAAACTCTACTGTTTGTATTAATTAAGGCCAAAATATGAAAAATCAGACAATTTTGTTATTAAAATGAATCAACTAACATTACAAAACAACTAAAATGTTGAATACAAGCTCTAAAATATATTTTTTTACATCTTCAGAATGCAAAAAGTTGAAAAGAAAAAAAAACTGTCAGGAATTTCCAAAAATAGGGTTGGTATTCTTTTGTACAGTAAATAGAAAAAAAAAATTCTGATTTCCAAAATTAGGGTCGGTCGGTTGAGGGCAAGCAACATCTTTTTTTTTTCAGACATATAAAAAGTGTATACATTCCGAAGAGAAATCTATGTACAATGGATGGAAACGTGAACTATCCTGACAATTCTATGGGGAACAATTATGAGCCTGTATTTAAAAAATCCTAGAGTTGAAAATTCAGAAGTAGAAGATTCTGAAAGTGAATCCCCGGATGAAGATGACAAGAAGAAGGGATTCTGGGCTCGACTTTACACACGCCCGCACGCCAATGGCGTGTACTCTTGCTGTCGGGTGTAGCCTTTCAACAAGGCTCTGCCTGGAGCACCGTAGTGGGAGCGCCACATTTTTATTTTGCCCCCCCCGACCAAAAAAGCTTGATATATCAATAGTCCAAAGGTTGCTGAGTAAGGAAATAACAAAGACTAATACTAGACTGAGACCACTTGAGCTTTCATGGTTCAGCAAAAATATTTTATTTAAAAATATGTCTATAGCTATACTCTTTCTCGTTGTCATAGGCCTACATAATGGGCTATTCCAGAAAATAATTGCACACCCCTGTATAGAGGAGTAAATTTTCAATCAAAGAAATGTCCGGATTTCCAAGTCTGCTTTCTGAAAACGACTCGAATTCCAGTTGCCAATATCACTTGAAAAAGCTGAGGATTTCTGATGTTGAACTATTTTTCTGCCGGATTTTTTTACCTTTGGACACTTTGAAAGTCTGGATTTCTAACAGTCTCGATTGGACAAAAAGTCCGGAAACGTTCTCCTCTATAGGGGGTGTGCATCTATTTTCTGGAATAGCCCAATATCGTGAGTGCATTGTCTATTTTTGATTGTGACAAACCATTTTAGTTTGAACTGAACTTAGGCTGCATGATGAACGATAAAAAGCTTAAAGGAGGATTTCGTGATCCTAGCATCCATTTTATGACATTTTTCAGTAGATATTCACGAACTTAAAGGCTTATTCCCAAAATTTCAGCTAATTCCGATTTTGCGTTTGCGAGTTATGCATGATTATTGCACTGCTCCATAGGCCACTGTGTTTAATTTCGTTCTGTATATATACCAGAACGAAATTCAAATTTGACGATATTTTTGCTAAGGGATCGTTCATGAATACTTTGGTGGGGGCTGGGCACTTTGAAAATTTTGTGGAGTCAAAACTTTTTTGACCCCCCCCCCCCAAGCTTTTTTGGTCCCACCTTTAGACATACAAAACTTTTTGACCCCTCAGGTTAAAAAAACAACTTGGGGGCGGGGCTACTCCATTTGTGCAGTAACAAACTTGGTCACATGTAGGCCTACTCTCTAAAGAGTCACACCACTCTAAAATTCAAAAAAAAATTAACAAAAAAAAATTATTGACAAAATAGGATGTCTAGACGTGCCATGTTAACTTTTTATGCGTTTTTTTTATCACGGGAAAAACGGGGGAAAAAAGCAAGGGGCGCGGATCAATTTTGGTCGTGATGGATGTACACATAGGCGTATATAATTAATTTTGTATTAAAATAAAAAGGAAAAAAAAAATCAGTTTTCCCGTGCCGGGAATCGAACCCGGGCCGCGTGGGTGAAAACCACGAATCCTAACCACTAGACCACACGGGACTGCTTGGAAACGGCGAGGCAAATACTCGTGCTGTTCGTAACAAAGGCAGAATGTTGAATGTGTACTCAAGAGCATAATTAAAGCCTCGATGTATGATTTCTCTCAAATTTTAAATTAAACTCATGCTGAAACAAAACTGACTAGCAATATCGAGCCGAAAGGGTTTCTGTCCATTTTGAGCTGAAATAACGAGGTAAGGAGAAAGAAACCCTGCTGGTTATTTTGGCCGTTAAAATAAACATGCAGTTCTATATGAGGACAGAAAGTCTGATAAATAATTTTAAAGCCATTAAAATTGCTTTAGCCTATGACGACGAACTTTGCTGGCTGATCCATTTAGGGGAAGTTATGCCAAAAAATCAGTTTTGAAAAAAATAACCAATTTCATATTATAAAAATATAATCGTACATTATGGCTTTTTAATTTAAACCATATTTGTAATTAAACAAAATTTATGACAAATTTGTATTGTAATTTTCCGGGTAATTTTGTAATGCAGCCCTAATTTGAGTATAAAGAAAAAGCTATGAAGAGAAGGGAATCACAACACTGAGTACTACGGTTTAATAATTATTGTTTTCCCAATAATATTTATATCTACTATATAATGTAGGACAGGATGTAGTAGGACTATCTATATTAATCATCATATCGTATTTATACATCATGAAACTTGACAATATCCCCAGAAAAATGAGAAAATATCTAATAAAATTATGTAAATATAAATAAAATAATACTATAGTTCCAATTTTATTTATAAACTTTCCTCCACATGTTAATTTTTATTGTCTTTGAAGTTCGTGTCTTTTAACTTTTTGATCTCAAAAATATGAGCCCAAAATAAAACATGATATTGTTTGTTCTGTTTATCAAATTAAACATTATATCTATCCCCCATTATATCTATGTCGTCCAAATGAACTTGTTCAAAACTTGATGTTTCAAGTGACTGTTACCATGGTTTGTGAAAAATTAAAAAAAAAATGAACTTTTGATCGAGTATCTTTGAACAATTTGGAACGGTTGACATCATTATAGGCATATCGAAGATGAGAATAGATAATAATGTTTAATTTGATAAAAAGAACAAACAGTGGTTTGTGAAACGAACTGAGGAGTCCACTCCCGGGAGCAGTGGCGGCGCCACGGTGGGGTGGGGGAGGCAATTCCCCCAATCAGAACTCCAAGTTGCCCCTCTGTGCTGTGCCCGGGTGCTATAGCTTGAATTAATGAATATTTTAAGGGGATGTCATTTTCTTCGGAAGGGGGTCCCAAATATGTGACCGGAGTCAATTTTTTTATGACCCCCCTATCGCGAGCTAAATTTTTTACGACCGCCCTATCTTGGATCGAAAATTTTTATGACTTCCTCCCGCGCGAAAATTTTTAGTCACAAGCCCTTAATAATTCTATAACCCCCTATTTTGGGTGGTACAAAATTATAACCCCCCCTTTTGGTCCAAAAAATCTGACCCACTAATGGCACTATGCGAAGAAAATGCCAGTGGCGTAGCACGTACCCACCCCCCAATCAAAATTGAGAAAATCCAACGGAAAATTGCCAAAAAACGATTTTTCCCCCTCAATCAGACCCGGTCCCCCATCATGGTCGGTTCCCCCTCCACACACACACCCCCACACACAATATGATAACCATGATAACCCACGTCCCACGCTACGCCACTGATGCCATGCATCCCCCTAAGGGGTGGTGCAATAATTATGTGTACCCCGGGGTGAATTCTCAAAATGGTCTGCCAAAATCGCTTGCCCCCCCTTTGGCGTGCCAAAAACCTTTGCCCCCCTTTCGGACGTGCCAAAAACTTTTGCCCCCCTTTGACGTGCCAAAAATCTTTGCCCCCCTTACACATGCAAGATTTTGGGGAACCCAATTTAAAACCTTAAATTGTCTTAACATATAATGCGAAAGAGCTTGTGACAGGAAATTTTGCATATTTGAGCGTGTTCGTATCGCGTTTTCCACGCCTTTTAGGGCGTAATATAGAAACGGTGCCCAAAATATCTGTGCCAAAATTGCTTGCCCCCCAGGCCCCCCTTTCGACCTGCCAAAAATCGCTTGACCCCCCCTTTCGACCTGCCAAAAATGCTTGCCCCCCCCTTTGGCCTGCCAAAAAATCTTTGCCCCCCCCCTATAATTCACCCCCCGGGGGGGTACACATAATTATTGCACCACCCCTAAAGTATTTTGTTGTGCTGCATGATTGAATGGGCGTTTTTTTATTCACATGTATAAAATTCTCGGTTTATTCTTTGAAGATACCCATTAACAGCAGGACTGTTGAAAACCAGCTAAATCAGCTAATTGACCAAAATGGCTGCCAATGATTCACGTACGGCGAATCATACGGAATCAAAACAAATGCAGCCAGAAGAAAAGAAGAGTAGAAAACCGGGAAGTAAGTTATTTTTATTGACATAAAGCTATGTGGATTTTATCTTTCATTTTAAAAGAACACGATAGCCCTAGAACTCTGGCCATAGTATCCGTTTTTACTTCCACTAGGGCCAGATCCAGAGGCACTTACATTGAAAAATTTGTTGGAGATGCTTGAACGATCCAGTACAAAAAATCAATGCTTGATCGAACCAATACAAATGTGTGTCAGGTCACTAATTAACATGATAAAACCCACTTGAGAACACACAATCGCCAGTCATTTCTAAAGACGCATTTATACTCAATCGCTTTTGCAGAAATCTGAATCGCACGCATGATCAGTGTACTAAATCGCCGTCGTATTTACCTGCTGAGCATGCGCATAAATCGCTGTTTTCAAAAGCGACACGCAGGCCTATATTGACACCCTCTGTCGGTCAAGGATTCAGTCTGATGATGAGCAACCCATGGGTATAAACACAGCTTTACACAATGACTAATTTACATAGGCACAAAAGACCGTGTTCATGTACCGTTACTCAGCCAAACATGGCAGAGTAGGTCCCGGTTGACGGTACATGTTCCTATCTCCTCAACGTTATACCTTTCCAACAAGGAAAGAGATACGAAAAGCGAACGTCTAGAACACGAAGTGTTTATTTTAAAAGTTACAGTGGATTCTACGTTCACGTATCGTATGGTAAACATTCAGTCTGTTGCACTATGTCTATGTTCAGAACATCATACTAATTCACTTTCCCAATGGACTACCAAAGCATGCCACCTTCGATGTACAGCTGTAATTTTCTCCCAAATATGTTTCACTTACCATTTCATGTTTGTTCAAGCTTGACCAGCACATGGTGAAGAATTTATAGAATCCATTTTCAACATGTATGTTCCTTCAAAATGACAATTTCATGTCAATATTCCCAGCAGCAGCTTCCTAAATGTCCAACTTTCATGAATTTAGGTAACCCAGGCAAACCTTAGTTAACACATTTGCTGGTCAGCCAAATTCGCCGACAATGTCAATGCATTTTTACATAGAAATTTAAAACAGAAAGAAAGAAACCTACATAAATATGTTTTCTATACTTCACTTGACCCAAATATATAATTTTTTATGGTGATAAGTCACCCGAACATGGAATTTAAGAGGGATTTTGATAGAAAAACAAAAAAAAAAAGCTGCTATCGCCATGAGACTAAGATCTAGAAACACCCCGAAATGCCGTTTTGGGGAATTTTGCTAGATGAATCTTTTTGATGAAAGTCAGGCTTTGACAAGATGTAACTTTACTACGGAAAGTGCTATGAAAAAAGGTTTTCAGTTTTGGCTTTGTTTACTCAAGGGCTTTAATTTGATATATAAAATGATGCAGTTTGATGGCAAATTTGAATTCACCTAGGATACCTAATGAATTGATCAGAGATGTTATCATAGCATGTTCTGACCTTTATGACAATCTGCTTGGCCAAGCCTCCCAATTGCCATATCAACTCCCAACCACACTCATTGGGAGATGGCTTCTTCCCAAATGCAGGATAGGATGTTTTTTTCCATCTCATTCCTTGCACTGGCTGACCTATTCTTCAATACCATCTAGTGCAGAGAATAAGAACTATGCATCAATATGATGATAATATGCACACATGTTCCAGATAATGATGCAATATTGCACACATCATTGCACATGCATGGCATGCTATGTCTTGAAATAACCTCCACTCAAGCATGCAAGCATTAACCAATGAGGAGTTAACATGTTGGCAATTTAGAAAGGGTTGCCATTTCATGCCTTTCTGCACACATTGGGGTGCTATGGATTAAATGCTCTGTGGACAATCAGTGACTTTTTTATTGCTTGCACTGCCTTGGGCTGTATTGAGGTGTAATAATTGGAAATCATGATTTGGGGTTATGTTTTGGAGTATATACATTGAACATATACAGCTGAAATTTGACTGTGGATATTTAAACTTTCTTGAACAAAGTGAGTACAAATTAGGGATCATATTTTTCAGACATGGAATAAGGACTTTTAATGCAAGTTGAAAGTGGTAGGTATACAGGAATTTTTATAACTGGTGTAGTTATCATGTTTTCAAATATACACTCTTTGACAGCTCTCTCTGTGCCTGTTTGAATGCCTGGTAATACCATGTACCCATACACTAGGTATGGGTACATGAGACCAGGTATACTGTTGCACCACAAAATCAAATGTTGTAGGTATGCCAGGCAAACCTTACAATCAAATTAAGTGTTTACCGTCGTAACTAAACCTATCGACCAAATTTTTTTATTGACATATTTTGTACATTAGTATGTGTAGATAATAAATCAGGAAAAAAAAAACAGGGGGTGCCTGACCTCACTTTTGAGCTACAACCGTTTTAAAAGAGGTGTACAGACTCTGTACACTTCAATGGCAAAATCGGCAATTTGCCCAAAATATACCACCTTTTGCGTTGTATAAAAAAATTGTCGAGACGAAATTTTTTATATTTTATATATGTTTTGAAAAAGAAAAAGCTCTCTAAAATCGCGCAAAAAAAATAGGGGGTACCGGACCTTGCTTTCGCGTAAATTGACCAAAATAGGTCAAAAATGCATTTTTTCTGCGATAATTGCGTGTAACTTACACATGGATATTTTGGTGCGTACCAACGCGATGGTATACACGCGCGATCTGTTGCCGGATCAGCGTTCGTTTACGCATATGGCCACAAAAAAAGGAATTGTCTGTTTACACAGGAAAGTTTTCACTGTAAAAAGGTTACCTAAGTCTAAGAAATGTCCATAAGGCCCTTCGCACTTGATTATTAGTTTCCTGTTGACGATTTTGAAAGAGGGACGAGGTGACTTTTAATTATTAATTATCTTTTATTTTCTTTATTTAGTTTGAATTATTACAAGCAACTATTGACTCGTTTTGACTAGAGCGGGCATTTAATTATTTCACAACAATATTTGATTTTATAAATAAGTGAAGGTGGAGTTGTACTCTTTGTTCATTCATCATTATTGTTGATATTATTATAGTCAGAAAATGGCAAGTAGAAGTAGTTGAAAGTTATTTTAAAGGAGAAAATTAGAAATAAAAATAAAATAATTAATTATTTTGAGATTTTCAATTTTGGACGCGGTCGGTAAACAGGAAACTAATGATCAAGTGCGAAGTGCCTAATAAGAATGTAACGGTGAAGGGAAAATGTCCAAGACACAAAATAAATAAAATGCAGATGGATGACTTGGTGGATATATACGATGTTATTATGATCCGGCTTTAATATAATTATGATGATACGCAGAAACAATATTCTTGAAGAAGATGGATGCAATTAATAATAGTAATTGGGCGCCAATGTAACAGTGAAGATTTTTAGGGTGATTTTCTTTTTGTTCAACTTTGGATCCAGGGACTTACTCGGGCGATATCAAATGGAGAATCCCGTTACACAAAATAAATAGACACGATGGAAGATTTGTAAATATACAATGTTAATGCTCGGCTTTAATATATGATGATGTAATAATAATGTAGAAACAGTATGAAGATCGATGCAATAATAATATGATGACGATTGAATTGATATTGACAAGTTGGCAGCTAAGATGGAATATTTGATGTTAATCAGTTGAATGCTCGGATGGAAGTGAAAAATAAATTAACTAAGGGCAAGCTCACCAGAAAAACACTTGAAAACCAACTTAAGTACCATCTCTGCAACAGCATAAATAATAAACCTAACTAAGCATTTACTTGATGACACATCTTTACAATACATAACATGTTAAAGAGATAAAACTTTCTCATGAATTATTCATAAATAGATGACCTACAATCTCAAGCTAAAAGATAAGTGGCAATAATTTACACCACACTTAAGTTTTTAGGATAACAATACACACTCATATAAAAGGAATCAATTGCTAAAGTGCTCTTAAAACTTCTATGAATGGAAGACAATAAACAATGAAGACATAAACATTTTAAATGCTCATAAACTTGAGAATCAAAGGATGCAGCGTTTTCATGAGGTAAATGACCTTTTCAAATTAAAGATAAACCATGATCTATTAAAAACAATTTCAAAGACAATAATGATTACGATGGAAAATAACTTAACTTGATGATGATCATGATGGATTAATTACACAACAGATAGAAATATAATTTGATATGAAACCAAAAACCTACATTAATTAAGAATGACACAATCAAAATAAACAAAATAATAAACATGGTAAATAATGATATTACCTTAAATCCTAACATTTCAAACCCTACCCTTATTATTAAAACCAACCATTCTGATGCCGGTTACAAGAACAATTATAATGATGTTGTCTATAAAAGACTTTATGAAGCCTTAAAATTATTAGCCTAATTGTAATTTGGTGTGTTTTGGTCATAAACGGGTGTAAAAAAGACTCCCATTCTGCAAAGATATTGGGCCAAAGAGTTATCAAGTTACACAAAGAGAGGAATTTTCAGCTTTCACCATGTTCATCTGACTCGAATGACCAAAAAGAGGATTTATTAAACCGAAGCATTTGACACCATGGGCGGAAGTGTTTGACTATAATAGGCCTACAATTATTATAGGCATACATAGGCTTACTTAGCATGCTTAGTGCCGTTTACCACTTTTTTGGTCACAAAACATAGAAATTTAAAAGAACAAGTAGGTCAAGGAAACCTACATATATATGTTGTCTATACACTATACTTCACTTGACCCAAATATATGATTTTTTATGGTGATGAGACACTCGCACATGGAATTGTAGAGGGATTTTGATAGCAGTTCCACATCTACATGTACTAGTCTAAAAGCTGCTATCATCATGAGACTATGATCTAGAAACACCACTGAAATGCTGTTTTGTTAGCTGAATCTTTTGGATGAAAGTCCATCTTTGACAAGATGTAACTTTGCTATGGAAAGTGCTATGACAAAAAGGTTTTCAGCTTAGTTTGACTTTCTTTACTCACAAGGGCTTTAATTTGATATATAAAATGATGCAGTTTGATGGCAAATTTGAATTCACCTGGGCCTGGCATACCTAAATGTTGAACCATACGTGAACGTAGAATCCACATTGTGAATGTGAACATGGTGGTGAACATGATCTTTTCATTTCAATTTATTAGTGCCGTACTGTCAGCATTAGAATTAGTGGCTTGGTGTAGCAAAATGCTACTCAATTTTATAAATTTATAAATTTGCTACACAATCTTGATCCATTGAATAGCATTTTATGTCATGTCACTAATTTAAAATCAGGGCTGTCGACTTTTTGGAAAAAAGCTAGGCATGAGACACTGTCGTACCGGGGCGGAATTATTTTATGCCGACTACAATGTTCATTTTGACCCATGATTATTTGAGCCACGGCGCTTAAGAATCTAAAAAGTGCGGGGGGGGGTACTAGGGACAGCAAATTATTTTCACAATGCGTGAGATTTAGTCATTTGACAGCTCTTTGCGTGAGATTTACGTTCTAACTAAATTACTATTGATTGTATAGTGTGTAACCGATAGAGTGTGATACTAAGGTAGAATGTGGAAGCATCTTGTGATAAGTCACATACCGTACTTGTTTGCACATGAGTTGCCATGCAGGGCACAATGTCATATGAGGGATGAATAAAAATTTCTTCCTAAAGTTTCTTTTTAATCTAATATTGAATGTCTCAAAAATATGAGGATATTGTTCTTGACATATTAGCGACAGTAGACACATTGTGCTATATTCC
Organism: Amphiura filiformis; assembly: GCF_039555335.1. Lineage (NCBI taxonomy): Eukaryota > Metazoa > Echinodermata > Ophiuroidea > Amphilepidida > Amphiuridae > Amphiura > Amphiura filiformis. The sequence goes on from NC_092633.1 coordinate 71,153,014, forward strand.
TTCATTAATTCATCATGATTGTAGTTACTAAAAACATTGTTTTATGTAAATTTCTCTGGAGTGATCGTCGGACATCGACCACACAAGGCAGCCGCCATTTTAATTAAATACATACTGGCAACACTGCCAAATTAATGATGCAGCCAAAATGTGTTATCAATAATGTTTTCACTCTATCTTTTACAAGTTTACAATATGATTTCAATAAAATAGCATGGGTATTTTCCTTTGTTTGAATTTACAAAATATTTCTGTAAAAAAACCCAAACATTACGATGGTACTAGAATAAATCATCCTCTCTGGAATACTATGCACATCAGTTGCATTGTGCTGTAATGAGCAACCGCCATGGTTATCCACAATTTTGATAGTTGCGAGTGAGAGGGTGAGGGCCTCAAGCTAGGGGACCAGCAAACTAGTTAGTCGTCAAAACAAGTTTGATCAAGCAAGATCGCAGAATACAAGGACTCAGAATATTGTCAAAATTTGTACTCCTCCCTCCTCTTACACGCTTTGTGCATAACTTAAAATGGCGAAAATTATGGATGAGCTCTTTCAGTGAAGAAATTAACTAAATATCTGGTCGTTGTCATCAGTAAGTTTTATTTTAACATTTTGTTATTGTAGACACGGCTTTCAAGCAACAGAGACTACCAGCATGGCAGCCTATACTAACAGCAGGCACAGTACTCCCAGCTTTCTTCCTTATAGGCATCATATTTGTACCATTAGGGGTTGGCTTTCTAGTCACATCAAATAAGGTAAGTTGTGCTTGTGGTTGCATAGACAGACTCTACTCGTTAGAAATGGTGCCGGTCTGATAGCCGGAAAATCAGAAAAAGGGTGGGGTTTAAACTTTGTCTGTATAAATGGTTGCCTGTTAATTAGTGGGGGAGGGGGGTAATTGTTTCAACAAAGAACTAATTATTCTTGAAAGATGAAATCAACTTCTAAAATACAGCTCAGATTGCACCAAAGAACATCTACATAGGCCCCAGACCTACTAAGATCACTGGCTCCTGGGCATGAGGGACTTCATGCTCACATATGCACTTCAGTACAAAGGGTGAGGGGAAAGAACAAATGACATAAAACTAGACTATATGCCAGGGTTGTTGATTTTTTTGATTCCAAGAATTGCTATACCCCATGATAAAGTCAAGAGTACTCAGTGGAATGCTAGTCATATGTACAATCCTACCAGGTATTTACAAAAAAAATCAAAACATGTTTTTACATGTGAAAATTTCAAAGAAAAAATTTGGTAAAATCATGGGGAACAAACCTGTCGAATTCTGCACCTTGAAGATGAATTTTTAGCAATAGATAAAGTGACATCATAGAGGTATTTTAATTGTATCCAAAAGTTGTAGAAGCATTAAGAATGAAGTAAAACAGTCAATTTAAGCAAGAAATTAACCTACATTTATCAAAAATGGAAAAAAAATTGATTTAAATCAGTGATTTTTGAAAAAAAAATCAAGTGATTTAAATTGCGAATGATTTAAATCGGTGTGATTTAAATCAAACAACCCTGCTATCTGCACGAAGTCAGTTTTACAAATGTATTTGTTTTTGTCACAAGAATCATTGTACATGTCATTTATTTTTATGTGCAGGTGGATCAGATCATTCTTGATTACACAGAGTGTGAATATATGAATGCAACAACAAATCAAACTCAGTACTGTGATGATTTCTGGATTGGTGGCGGCAAAGAAGGTGAAACATGTTACTGCAGTCTACCCTTTGAGCTTACCAAGAAATTCTCTGTAAGTACAGTATTAAACAATAAACATATAACTTTATGCCCAAGTAGTTGCTTTTGAATGTTTTGTTTTCTTGTAGTTTACAGTTGTAGCAAATGAACATTTTTTTTGCATTATATAAAAAAATGTTTTAAGTATGTATGTAGTGTGTACATGTATATCTTCATACATGTTTCATTTTCTCCTTTCAAGGGCCAAGTGTTCTTGTACTACAGATTAACCAATTATTATCAGAATCATCGAAGATATGTCAACTCAAGAGATGACCTGCAATTCTTGGGTCGTTCACCCACATCCAGTCCAAGCTCCGACTGTGCCCCATATAGGTATAATGAGTATATGGACAGCAATAATGATACAAAGCGACAGTCTGTAGCACCATGTGGTGCTATTGCCAATAGCATTTTTAATGGTATGTATTTCATGGAGAATGTCTTATTCAACCCAATTGATAATTGAATAGTTAATTACATTATGAACTAGTAAAATAATTACACCATGAACTAGTAAAATAGAGATTGAATAGATTAATCAGGATAAGTAGAATAACATCACATATCAAGGTCCTTTATATTTTCCTGATCCATTCAATTGTACTTTATGCGTTTCGCAAGCACTGGTAATTTTTTAAATACTAGATGATAGACAAATTTATAATTGCTAGCTGGTTAATCACCTTGATCCCTTTTGCTCATCAAAAAAGTGAGAAAAATTGTGTTGAAAAGGTCAACAGTATTTTCTAAAATGTATGCAGTAAGTGCAGTGTATTGGGTCAGATTTATTGGATCATATTGAATCAGCTGGGATGTCGGTACAATGTTATCTTCATGTTTGTGTGGGGAGATGATGCAGAAAGATCACATCCAGGGTTGTAGCCAAGCTAGGATATTTTAAATGTTGGGTGGCATTTTATGAAAATCTTGCATGTAGGGCAATTTGTTGTCAAAATTTACCCAATTCTTGACTAATTCATCCAAATTGTGCAATTTTTGACCCTTGAGTGATGGGCTCCAGTCCTAAATTGCAGCTGAGTGGTGGGCTCCGAAACTGAGAGGTGGGCTCTGACCACTGTAACTACAATCCTGATCACATCAAGTACTCATTATATATTTGTAACTTTTTTCCAGACTCATTCACTATAATATTTAATGGTGAAGACAGTCTAATGAACACAGAAGTACCAATGAACAACACAGGATTAGCATGGAGAACTGACATAGAAGGCAAATTTAACAACCCTCCTGGGGATTCCTTACAGGAAGGTAAGTACCAATGAACAACACAGGATTAGCATGGAGAACTGACATAGAAGGCAAATTTAACAACCCTCCTGGGGATTCCTTACAGGAAGGTAAGTACCAATGAACAACACAGGATTAGCATGGAGAACTGACATAGAAGGCAAATTTAACAACCCTCCTGGGGATTCCTTAGAGGAAGGTAAGTACCAATGAACAACACAGGATTAGCATGGAGAACTGACATAGAAGGCAAATTTAACAACCCTCCTGGGGATTCCTTACAGGAAGGTAAGTACCAATGAACAACACAGGATTAGCATGGAGAACTGACATAGAAGGCAAATTTAACAACCCTCCTGGGGATTCCTTAGAGGAAGGTAAGTACCAATGAACAACACAGGATTAGCATGGAGAACTGACATAGAAGGCAAATTTAACAACCCTCCTGGGGATTCCTTACAGGAAGGTAAGTACCAATGAACAACACAGGATTAGCATGGAGAACTGACATAGAAGGCAAATTTAACAACCCTCCTGGGGATTCCTTAGAGGAAGGTAAGTACCAATGAACAACAGAGGATTAGCATGGAGAACTGACATAGAGGGCAAATTTAACAACCCGCCTGGGGATTCCTTACAGGAAGGTAAGTACCAATGAACAACACAGGATTAGCATGGAGAACTGACATAGAAGGCAAATTTAACAACCCGCCTGGGGATTCCTTAGAGGAAGGTAAGTTAGAAGTGCAACAGGTATTATACAGGTGTATTTGTTTTGTCAAGATAAAATGTATTCTGCTCTAAGGATTGTTCAGTTTGGATGATATCAAATGTTATTGCATTTGCTGAATCCTGTCACAGAATAGTAATTGAACATAAAACAGTACATGCATTCACCATATCAGTATTAATGCCAACCTTCAGGCCATCCCTCAACAATAAGCTATTCCATTTGTAAAATATAGGGAAGATATTATGAAATATCTAACAGGATTTCAACATTTTCTAGTTTTTCACTGGATGTTAACATAATATGTTCAATAACAGAAAAATCTACCTGGATTTACCATGTAGGTCAACTGGAATATAAAAAGTGGTGTCATCTTCCACAAGGGTGTTGATTTTAAATAGAATTGCCCAATGAACCTCTTGGCAGCAGCAGCTTATGGTTGTAATAAATAAATAAATAAATAAATTTCGGAATTTATATAGCGCTTTTTCCAGAGGATTCAAAGCGCTGTAATTTCGCTGCGTGGTGAATCATCACAATCAGATCGCATCAACTAGGCTAGTTGCAGCCGAACCTGGCGCAAACCTATCCGCACTTAGATTGTAACATCCACCCATTTTCTGCAGCTCCCCAAATTCCATTGGGTGAAGGAAGTTTTTGATAACGAAACAACTAATCACCGATTTTGAAAGCAGGAGGAAACCGGAGATCCCGGAGAAAACCTGCGAGAGCGAGCATGGATCGGGATAAACCAAGTGCACATGAGTCCTTGGGCGCGCCGGGCTTGAACCCGGGACCTCAGTGGTGCAAAGCGAGGGAACTTACCGCTGCGCTAACTCGCCCTCCCTAATAGTCACTCTTGCTGGAACACATTCTTTAGATCCTAGTAGATGGTATCCTTTGTAATAATGCACCATCACATGTATGTTATTAAAGTGGACTAAATCGAAATGGACTTGTTACAACCAGCTTTTGTTGAGTCTGCTGATAGAATTCCATAACAACTTATTTTTGAATTCTAATGCATTTTTCCCATGCAGCTTTTGCAGGTACCTCTCCTCCACCAAATTGGCAGAAAAATATAACACAGATGGAGAATGGTTATGAAAATGAAGAATTTATTGTTTGGATGCGTACTGCTGCCCTACCAACATTCCGTAAGCTGCACAGGAAAATCTTCAACCAGCCCGATTCGGTATTTGATGGAGGGCTCCCTCGTGGCAATTACACACTTAACATAGCATATTGTATCCTTTTCTGTCAATCTTTTAAAGTGGCTTGTCAGCTGTGATTTGTAATGAAACTGCACTGACTCCTGGCAGCAATCAAAATAGTTGGGATTGTTCCATAGTGTTACAGTAATATTAATAATTACTCAAAAACACTTTAAAAATTGGCAGGCACGTTTTTCTCACCCAACTACACATCCTGTATCATTTTAAACCAAATCTGTGCATGTCACCGTAGCCGATGTTTCTACCAAGACAGCATTTTGTAGACATTTACTTCTTATAAGTGAATAAATACCTTTTTTCAGTCAAAACTGCTTTGCCAGGCCAATTTTTGTTATTTGAAATTGTCTAGAATTTGGTATTGTGGTATTTTCAGCATGTTACTGATACTTTCATCAAAGAAAGTGGCAGGGGAACTTATTATACTATTTATGAGAAACAATAAGGTAGGTGATACCACACAGTTTTCTTTAACCTACTATACTACCAGCTTACCCTGTGCATCAATTTGGTGGCACAAAGAGTGTTGTCCTGACAACCACCTCCTGGCTTGGTGGCAAGAACAGTTTCTTGGGTATTGCTTACATCGTGACAGGGTCTCTGTGCATCTTATTTGGTATCTTCTTCCTCATCATTCACATCAAACATGGAAAGAGGTGGGTACACTTCTCTGTCATTCTAGTCTTGTATTTATATTTTGCATGGTTAGGACTAATGTGTATTGCATATGAAGTAACACCTAAAGTTAACATAATCTGTTCAGCAGTTAAGTGTGATGTAGTGTTATGTTTTTGTTTGTGGATTCAACAAGCTGCGAAGTGAAAGCGTTTGCTGTGACATTTTTAAGTCTTAGACTGTGTGTTTGTTGTGTTTGCTGTGTTAACCTGATGTTCAATATAGTCAAACTGTTCTCTGTATGAATGTTGAATTTTTTTGTAACAATAAATTAAGTAAATATAGCGTGACTTCATAAATGCAACCAATTAATATCAATTTTAAAATGTTATTGTGAATTCCTTTTGTGTGTAGCGTTAAAAATGGACATTGTTTTATTGTTGATTTAAATGCAATTGCAAAATTCACTCACCCCAGCAGTTTTCACCCAAATAGTAGATTTGCATGATAAGTATGCATTGTTATTACATCAAATTATAGAGTGTATGTTAACTTGTGAAGTGCTGTGTATAGACACCTACCCTAAACAAACCCAATTCCAAATTGTACTTGTGCGATGATATACTGACCTATTATAATTATTGATTATAATACCGAAATTTATTTATTATTTATTTATTATTAATGTCAACATTATCAGCATTATTTGTATTATTATGTATACAAAGGCATGCCTGAAGCTAATGATAGACCTTTTCAGGAGGCTTGCATGAAAAGAACTGATCATGTGGAACCATCAAAACATTTTCAACCAATATATTTCTGGCAATTTGAACACGTATTCCACCACACAGTGGACACCACATTCAATACGCTGTGTCAAGTAACAGCAGTGTGGTACATGATTAGTATGAAAATCATATCGTGCCACATGCTCATCGAACAAACAGTTGCCTGTGTTTGATGTCTGATCAGCTGTTGGAAAGGTCTATAACAGAGCAGAGGGGGTGAAGTATTTCAATTAGAACAGAAATCATACATTACAATTACATTTAACCTACAGAACAAATAGACATATGTTACCATGACATATAAAACAAAATGAATACAAAAAACATTTTACACATGGTGTAACCACAACAAAGTATCCTCATATTTAGTTTTGTGTGCTTTGTATTTATTTCATTTTGTTTTATTTTAATTTTTTGTTAACCCATCATTGTTTTCATATCATGACAAGGATTATTCGAGGCCCAAGTTGCTATTCTCTTTCTTTTCAGTACACCCTTGGGCGGCTCGTACAATGTCAGGTATATACATTATCATATCCGGTGTTGTGGTCTCTACACTTTTCTGTTCAGATTTTTGCAATCATGGAAACCTAAATGAGTTTTTGCTCTTTTTTTGGTTCTTTTTATGTAAAGAATGTACTTGAAATTTTTTGTTCCACAAATTTTGTTGTTGCACAATATTATGCACCAGTGAACAAAGCAGCTGCGGTATTTAAAATATGATTGGAAAGAAATGAGATAAAAGCAAGTCACAATGTATATAAAAAATGGATATATAGCTCGAATAAAAGTGTGTTTTTTTAATTACAGTAAAAAAGAAGAAAAGGGATAATGTGCATCGCAAGGGTATTCCTGAAAAAAAAAATTTGGATGAAAAAGGAAACAGCACTAGAAAAATATAGGGAATTTATCAGGGGTAGACAGCCAAATATTTTGTGAGAAAATTTTAGACTTTTTCAAAATTGCATACCAATTTTCATACCCCTGAAATAATCTTTTAATAATAGCTATGCTTGCATACCTGAACAGGATCAATTTGATTTTGGGAGAAAATCACATCATTTCAATCTATTGTAGCATTCTCATGAATAAAAAAATAATTGGTTGCTTAAATTTGAAATTCCAATATTTACAATCAAGACTTACAAAGCAATGCAGTGCAATAAAAATCAAATGGGTCAAATAATTCTCTATAAAGTTTACATTGTGAAAGCAGTAAATACCCAGTTTAACTGGTGTAGTATTTGTCTAACAGTGGGTATATTTTACAAAGAAAACATATGATTCAAAACCAATTCTTCTAATGAGAATGTTACCAAATCGGATAGCAGTTATCGTGGTGATGAGAGCCTTTGCAAATTTACACAAGTTTGCATGACATGATATATATTCTTTTTTGTTTCTAAATGAAATGGGGTCATGGTTTCATAAATAAATGAAACTTTGCATGAAGCATGAACTGAAATCAATATACTATCCCCTGCATGCATGGTTTAGAAAAGTGAACAGAATGATGATACACTAAGTCTTATCATTTTAATTCTGATTTGATTTTTTGTGGGGTTTTTTTCAGTTGTACATATTTTTGTTTGGTCTTATAGCTATGAATCTATGAAACTTGCACCCAACAAAATACTGCATGTGTCCAGAAGTTTGTTGTTGTTTTGTTCATGTTGAAATTCCACAGTAACCAGTGATAATAACATGCTTCTATATATCTGGGGCAAGTTTTCTGACTTTCCTCAACAGGCAGTCCCAGTTGAAACTTAAAAGTGATTTGTGTCATGAATTTATCACTAAATCTGGTCAAATTGAAAATGAATTAAAAACATATACATGAATAAAATAAATGGATTATTGATTCATTGGATTTGTTATTAGCGCCTTGTGGACATATCAAAGCAGCCACTGTAGTTTGAATGTCAGAATCAGATCACTTCCTCCAGTTATTAAAACAATAAATTTGTGACCAGCGAGCTATGTAAAGAATTGTAGAAAGTGAAAATGAAAGAGAAACATATACTTCGACAGAATAACAATAAATTTGTGAGCTGTGCCAAGAATTTATTGGTAATCTGTTGAAAGTGAAAGCAAACATATTCACTTGAAATAGTCTAATGAAATATATGGAATGCTAAAGTAAATTATATTTTTAGTTCAATATTTTTGTATTATATCTGTGTTTAGCTTTACCAAATCAATTGTCCCTAAACAATTCTCCAGCTGTGCCTCTTTATGGCTAATGCCAACCAGAAGTGTAATATCATATCATGCCTGAAACTGCAAAAAAAAAACAAGTCACATGTTTATTTTGAATATATTTCACACTCAATTTTCTCCACAACCAAATCATTATTCTTGATTACATTACAGGTACATGTACTAATTATATTGGTGTGAAAAATTGCCTTCTTTTTGTCTGTTGAGTGGGGTGGATGTGCAGGGGTGCATTTGTGAGGGTGTGTATGAGTGTTTAATACATTGTAAAGTTTAAATGCATAGTTTTCTCCCAATTTCTCCTCAACCCTTCCAACGTTAGAGGAGTGTCTCATTCTGAAACCTAAATGAAACAATCTGCCTGCAATCAACAAATCAATTAGCATGTGAGTTACCATGACGACTAACAGAAACCTGTCATTTAATATGCACTTGGTATTTGCAGCCATGTGATGCTTTTAGATAGGAAGTATCAGTATGTGTACTCAATAGTGATTATTAGAAATGCTAATTTATATATTTCTGTAGTCCATATCATTTTCACATTCTATTCATTATATTAGTACACTGTTAGGCATTTCTGGTGTTTCATTATAACAAGTATAGATACCTACTATGTAGGTATTAATTACCTACCATTGTTCTCAGATGAGAGTTTCAAAATGAGTTTTTAACACTTATGCAAGCCATTTAAGCAAATAAGTAAACTGTATGTTTTAAATCCTTGTGTCTCAGTAAATAAGGACTTATTCTCATCTTAACTCGGAATAGATTTTACCTGCCCGTATCTGTCTAAAATACATACATTTGATAAAGCACTAAAGGGAAATTATTATTACAGTACATGTACATCAACACATTTCACATAGCTGCAAAATACATCGATCAATTTTATTTAGCCATAAAACGTAACCAACTACTCACATTATAATGTAATTATGGAATATCTTGGGTTGTTTAACTACTGATTGAGGAGCACTTTGCCAAAACGTGCTTGGTCCGCCACCACCATGTTCATTGTTTAATGTTTGGCCTTAATTAAAAGAGGTGATGCAAATAATTATATGAATGTGTTGTTATTTTTTGTGACATGGTTGATACATAGGTTGACTGTATTATCAATATCATCTAAAAACATTTCATTTCTGAAAAAGAAAAAAATAATTATTGTTGTTACCTAATGACCCAACAAACTATGAACAAGTAACATGAGGGTGGTGGACTAAACAAGTTTGGACAGACTTCTGCAAATGAACTATCCAAATGAACCTACTCAAGAACACTTCCTATACCCGTGGTACCCCTAACCAACTATACAGAATTCCACCATAATAAATAATTATGCATACATATACTTGCACACAAACACACCCCTATGTGTAACTACCGGCAAAAGAGGATGTGAAAAACACTCTGATAACTAAGTTTTACCATCTAACCGTGGACACACACACATTTGAGATTTTTTTTACCTTATCATGGACATGGTTCAGATTTTACTCTCCCTATACCAGCAATTGTGGTCATTAGCTATAATGCTCTCTTATAGCATTTTATATATAAAAACATGGGTCTAGGAACCATTGGACATCCCCGGCTCTTTTGTGTCCACTGTTGTACAGAAACTACTTGTGTGTGTCCTCATTTGCCACTGTTTATTACAAACAAACCCCTTACACACAAAAACCTGCACTGACATTCATGCACAAACTCAAATATAACCCCATTAGAATTTCAATCTTTTCTATGATAAGTACTTTCTTCTTATCCCATAGTAATGAACAGTGAGCCCATCACTTCCATCATTTCTTTATGCTTGATGCTGCATGTATGCATGAAGCAGTTAAACAGTTCTGACACCTCACCTATGTATCAATTGTTATTTTGCCATACTTCTAGATTATCATATTGTTCACTTTTATTTATGTTCAATTTTATCGTGTTATAGTATTATATACATGTCTGAAATCAAATAAGTGTTGCATTCTTTATGTTTACAGTAACAAATGTCATTAATTGTCTTTATTTTTAGAATGTTAAGAAAAAAATAGCTCTATAAAAATTCTACTATTCTATAATTTATTTTATTCTCTTTTATTCGGTCAGAGATTAGTCGGTATATACTGGGAGTGAACTTTAAACCTATCAATGTTTTTCTTCAGTTTTTCATTACAATTTAGAACTAATTCCCACAGATATGAAAGAAATGCAATGGTTTTTAGGATCCTTTCAGCTAATTAATGAGTAGCAGTAAAGTTGGTTTTTTAAACTTCCGTGGTCCGGGTACGCGCTGGTGAATTGCGATCGCGTAGAAGTGACAAGGTCGCCTACTACACACCGCGCCGAAGACCAATGGGTCAGCCGGCTTGTTGTCAAGTGCATTGATCAGCCAATCAGTGTGATTGTTTTGCTTTTGCGTTTACGCTCGTGTACGCGATACGCACATGCACGACCACAGAAGTTTTAAAAAACCAACTTTAATTGGGTCTTTCCTCTTACAAAACATAGGAGTTGACACAGGTTCAGATGCAATTTTGCACCAAAACTCTTCATATTGAAACAATGAATTGTTTGTTGTTCATCTCTAAACAAAAAGTATCGGCATGTGTATACACTAATTTTGTAGGTTCCCCTATTGGTCTCAATGTAAATGCCATCGAAATTAATATCAAAATTGGAAATCAAAATTCTGGACTCGCTAAACATTTCAGTAACAATGCGATCATTAGCAGGGTCTTCATCAGACTGCAGAGACTTGACCGATGGCTTGGTCACATGATGGTAATCGACGAAGTAGGTGTTTCATGGTGGGGTCCCAAGCATGCGATGGCAGAAAATGAAGGACTTCCTTACTAAGTGCTGGCTGCTCAATTCAAGTCTCTGCAGTCTGATGAAGACCCAGTGAATGGATTGCAAAGTTACTGAAAATGGTTGGTGAGTCCATAATTTTGATTTAATTTGGTATATTTTGATTCAAAACTTTGATAACATCCAAGTATCTTTGATGAAGCCATACATGTAGAATTGGACAGGGAAGACACAGACTGCCATGTGAGCCCATGGAAGGGGAAATAGTATACCTCCATACTGCCTTGCCATGTCCCTCTACTGATAATATGCACTGAGCGTTACTTGTACAAACCTTTGTAATGCTCATCATACTCTAAAAAGACACCATTTACTGCTTTGATTCTGGAAAATGCTGGAGGTACACTGTTTGAGCCCCATGAACAACATTCCAGCATGTTACTATATGGGAGTTTCTCAGTCCTAGTTCAATTCTGTGCATAAGACACTCATGCAATCACAGTGTGGTTTGTGAATGCGATATGTATAGAAACATGTTCATCATACCATGTATACATATCCCCCATAAATTTTCAATCAATTCACCATTTTGATAATTCCCAGAGTCCTTTGTAAAGTACGTCTTTGTCGGTGCGCACATTGTCACTGCATGTGTTTGACTGCATAGTAACAATGTGTGCATTGATTTGATGACATATTCTTGGTTACATTTGTAAAGGACTTTGCTGTGGGAATTACCATAATGGTGTATACATAGGTTATCACTAGCTAGATTTGATGTATAGTTAATTTGTGTATTGTTTTGTGTGTGTGACTGCATTGTTACACCTATGACACCCAAAACACACAGGCCTAGTAGCTTGGGGACGGTCGTTGATGGGTATAGCAATGGCAACACTGTCAACATATGTAAGTATGAGCTGAGCTTATTTCCCCGCCCGGCACTATGCTGCATTTGCTAGCTTTGGGAAGAGTGAATCCTTGGGAAGTAAACTGACAATCTGTACCATGCATTCAGGATAGATACATGTAGTTATTATTTGAAAAGGAAACAAAATGCAATTATGAAGAGAATATTTTTGTTACATCAGGGAGATTTGATATGTGGACAAAATTGTACAAGTTTACACTATGGATTAATTATGGTAGTGCAGCAAAGAATCTTGACTTAAGGTATGTTTCACTCAATTTTATGCTCGGTTACAAATTCCTCACATTTAAAATCCGTACAGATCTTGTTTAGAAACATATACATTGTGCACAAAAAGCTGTTTGATTTGATCAGATAAATAAATTTGAGGATGTGCACATTAATTAATGATAGTCATTCAGTTTTGTTATAGTGTGAGCACTTGTGCAATGCAGTATGCCACTCCTGGCATACACCCTCTGATTAGTTTGAGAATGGTTCAGACTCACAAGATTAAAATGCATCTCATGGGTGGTGGTGACCTTATTATACAACCTAGCCATTTAGTCATCCTTATTTAAGGTGCAATGCATGGTATTAGATTGTCAGATTCTGGTTGTGTATGAAGCAGAAATAAATGAGAGCAGCACTACAGCAGGAAAACTTGCACATGAATGTTGGCTGTATTAATGACTACAGGGCAGTGTGGTCTTTGTGTAGGACAGTCAAGTCATGTTTCAATCTTCCCATATAGATGGAAACAAGCTTCCCTCTTGATGTAATATCACACCTTCCCATTATGTACTTCTTTATTCGCTGGCGTAGTGCACGTTAGAATATGACTGTTGCCAAGTCAACTGGCTCACGCTTTCTTTGTTACGAACCACTGATCGAAATGATGGCAACTCGAAAGCATATGGCATATCATAATTCGGAACAGGTGCATGAGCCCAGACTTGGATCAGTAACCAATGGTTACTAACGTGCACTACGTCAGCGAATTGAGTTTCAAATCTACCCCAAATAGCAAACAAAATAAGACAAGAAGCCAAAGACCACAGTGATCCATAGCAACTACAGTGCACTTGTTCTGCAGCTCAAGGCTTACTTACTTACTGCATCAACTCTTTCCTATGTGTTTTCCTATTTTCATGTATGTCACCCTGTACAATGTGTATCTTTGTGTATGTACATATGTGATATTATGCCATATACTAGCGAGTAGCCTACTTCCAGTTATGGTGGTCAGTGATGGCAAACAAATTAGGGGATATCTATCTTTCTGCTGATGAGCTGCAAATTGAATTCATATTTCAAATTTTGTTCCTATCTTTGCCAGGTGATGGGTTTTAGCTTTCTGTTGCTTACTTCATGGTAATTTGCATGTTGTTATCAATTTCCTCCTTTATTTTTAACTCTATTTTTGTTATTTATCAGCCCTGTAACAAATTTAAATGCACCTGATATCAGTGACGCCCGGAAACTAGTGAAGGTAGTTTTCTTTGCAATCTGATCAATGCATTCAGGCGTTTCCATGAAGTTCAACAATTTTGTTCATGCTTCAAATATTCAGTATGCTTCAAATATTCAGAATATGCTTCAAATATTCAGAATATGCACTCAACCAAGAAAATTGTACTTTTTAATGACATTGTGTCATTGTCATTGCTTGTCAAAACATATTTTCAAGTTTCTATTCAAATTTTCCACGAACTTCTTAATATGAATAATAGAACAAGATTCAAGCAGTTGCCCTGATTAACTTCCTGTTTCACATTTATTTTGTTACATATTTCTCAATAAATGTTATAACAAATTTGTGTTTGAACTTTGTTTCACATTCACTTTTAAGCTTAATCACTGGTATTCAATGAATTTGTTAAATTTTGTAAATAGCCCATGTCCTTGGATAGAATTATTTGGTATAATTGGAATGAATATACGCTCACATTTGTTTCCATTATCCAATTTGCCTTGCATCCACTTGCTGTGATGTCATTGTTTAACCCATGAAAAAACAAATAAAAGCTCTGCCAGTATGGCGACCATGGGACAACAGTGTTTGCACTCAAATATTTAGACTGACACACAAGAGAAATGATATGGGTTATATAAAGGAGATCCCAAGGGGTTAATTTCCTCCCATGTGCTTGTGTTTTCTTGTGAGGGGAAAACATCCACAACTTTCGTTTTGATAACCATTATTGGCCATAACTCAAGAACTATAAGACTGAACTTAATTATACTGGGAATAATTATGTGTGGAGGGAGAAGCAGCTTCATTAAAACATTTGCATCACTGCATGGAGTTGCCTGTCATTTCCTAATGATGTCATAGTGCTGAAAATAAAACTATGACTACATGATTGCATTTTGGCCTGGTATTGTGGCAATACTAACTTTAGGCCCGTGTCTGTCTGCAACTGTGACAATTATTGCCAATCTATATTTTAAATGAACAGCATTTTTGCCATGAATCTGCTGTGTATCAAATGCTGCATGTATGCATATAAATACAAGCTTATATCTTTCATCTTTCTTTTTCCAAAATCTCTAGCATCTGGTGAGGTATCATGCTGATTCTAAATTCAATCCTTTTCTATCTTATTTTACTTATAACATCTGCAACTAACAAGCTATTATCGAGTATTGAACACTAGTACATAGCACCATCAGTTTATAAAATAGAAAACATTATAACATCTATAAAGCACAGGGACCATGGTAGCACTGACATAACTCTCAATCTACCCAGCAGCAAGTTAAATGGAGCTGGGATCACAATGATATTAATCAACACATACATTTTTCTTGATACGGAAGAACTTTGCATCTATTTGTATTGTTTTACAGTCATCGTCTATGGAAAGCATGAGTTTTAAAAACCAGGGACGTGGAAATTGGAAGAAAAAATTATATCAAAATGGCACTAAGTTATATCAGATTGTAATTTGTCAAAAGCAGACTCTTTCAATTTACATGACACTTAAAAAGAAAATTAATTTGCATATATGAAGAAAATTAAGTGATAAGCATCACCATCCAATATAGGTAAATGTAATGCCATGGCCCTCAAAACTCATTGCTTTCTGTAGATCCCATTTCATATCAACTTTAAAAAGCCAATGTTTTGCCTTGTCAGTTTTTAGGTCAATTTAACAAAGTGGTAAGTTAAAGGTAAGGTGTAATGAAAACTTGACTGAACTTACACATTAACACAAGCAAAAGGTTGAACAGAAATTTAATATTACCCATCTTTCCAGAGTTGTAACATATTCAAAATAGAAGGTCGATCGGAAACATTTTTATATCAACATTATATCAGGTGTACATTGCATCTTTGATGTCTTTGTTGCATTTCCATTTTCAATGTTTATCAATTCAAAACACCCTTTCCATCATTTCCAATTATTTATTGCACTGTTTTGCATACAGGTGTAATGTATTTCATATTGTGTATGTGTAACTTCAAGTCAATTTACTATAAATGGTGATTCTTTGTTATTCTCTGATTGTGATGTGATGGATGCTATGAAATCCATCAGCTTAAATAGCTTCATTGTATCCATATATGTTCATTTGTAAACTACTTGTAGAATTTTAGTCCATCCAACAATATTACCTTAATGAATTCATTATTTTCAATGCAGTGACAGCAATCATATGCCTTTTATATGCAAATTCTATCCGAGATTTTGATTTCATTAAAAACTAAACCAAACTTGTGGGACATCGGATAGCATTATAAATTGAAACTGTTTGAGAATGATGAACTGTGTATTTCGTGGTATTTGCTTTTTTTTTGATCAGATTTACTCCTGGGATTTTTTATTATTATTATTATTAATGCTTTTTGTAGTTTATTTTTAGCATTCTATTTGGGGCTTGAATGTTGTTTTTGAAGGGGTATGTTTTAAGGGTGGACAAATGAACATGTTCAAAATCAATGAATCCTATCATAGACTCAACCAGTCTTATAATTGTGCTTCAACTAGGGAGGTGAGGTGACACACCTGTATGCCCACATAAACCACATATTTGAATGCCCACCTGTTAAAGTAAAAAGTAAAGTTGATATTATGTAATACTAACACACATTAGACATGCACCATGCTATGAATCTTATTCCATTAGATTTTCACAACAAATAAGCAGTGATTGTTTTTGTTCAGTAAAAAAAAATACAAACTTAATTCCTGTTACATAATTTGAGAGTTGTAGCCAGTGTGACTGTAGGCAGTTGTGGATAATTTAATGATGTAGTTTGGAATATGGATAATAGAGCAAGTGCAAGTTCATGTACGCTAGGAATTATGCTATAACAATAATGAAGAATGGTAATACTGGTAGTGGTAAATGGTTTTTTAACAGGTTTTAGATATTTTTTAAAGCAAAGAGACGAATTAACACATATTAGATCAAATATTGGTCTGTTCTGCCAATTGAAATTATTCACCTTGCCTGGTCTTTTATTGTTACTTTACAGGAGTCATAACCTGGAGACCAACATGGGGGTGATGTGAGAGAGACTAGTAATATGATGATGAGACTGTATGGGAGACTAATCCTACTACCCACCAATCTATCTAGGATATACTCTTTGACACCAGCATTGGATGATGATGACTATGTTTTTAGCAAGGTTCTTCAGTGGTATTCCAATTTGGCGCTGTTTATAGAGTGGTGTTCTGATTGGCTAATTGAATCACCACATCAGCACTTCATTCACCGATCAAGCTGCTTAGCAGCGCATGAACTAGTTCTTTTTACGCTATAATCAGGAAGAGCAGTAGGACACCGCTGAAGGACCTTGCTGAATACTATAGGAAAGTGATGGAAACCAAATATTTAATCTAGATTTGTATGGATTATCCATAGAGTTGATTGCAACATTATTTATATACAGTGGTCTTTGTCATGAGCAGTCAGTGACGTCAACGCATTGAAGCAGCTGTTCTAAGTGTGTGTGTACAATAGGGCTTTGAGTTTTCGCTTGTGATTTGAATATATTTATCTTTTCTTATTCTGGTAAGATTTTTCAGTACATTCATTCATTCATATTTATTTGGCAAAAGCGACATAAAATAGTACAATGAAACATACAAAAATTTAACACATTGAAAAGCTGCACACCAAAAAGACACCAAAATGCCGAATTGCCAGGATGACCCATAAAGTCTAGCTTCCTGTGTAGACTTAATTCCAATGGGGTCCCACAAAAGAACAAAAAGATGCCTGGGGCGTGTGAAACAATAAGATAAAACAAAGGCGGGGACCTAAAGGAGTAAGCTACACAAATTCAGCAGACTCATGGGTCATAGCAACTCTAGCCAGGTATTTTTTTTTCATAGCACGTTTATAAGTACATTTGTCCAGAATGGATTTGATATGCGAAGGTAGGTTATTCCAATCAAGAGTTGCATGGTAGAAAAAAGATTTTTTGGTATTTGAACCAACTCTTGGGACATGAAAATTCCAAGAGCTTGACCTAGTGGCATGAGAATGAATATCAGAAATTTTGGTAAAAAACTGGGTAAGATAAGAAGGGCCCTGTGAATGGAAAATATTATACATGTGGTTGAGTCTCAGCTGCCTAGCCCTGTTTTGGATATCTAGAAGTTTAACTAAGTCAAATTCTACCTGACCAACATGATCTCTGGGAGCTAGGTTCAAAATAAAACGAATCATCTTGTTTTGAATAACTTGAAGTTTGTGCTGATAAATTTTGGACAAACCAGTATACCATGAGGTGCAACAATAATCAAGATGACACTGCAGTAATGCAGAGCAGAGATTTTTTGAAGCTTTTGGTTGAAAAATTGAGAATGTCTGTATAAAAATTTGAGCCGGCCAGTAGCTTTCTTAATGAGAGAATCGACCATAACTTCTCCAGAGAGATGTTGGTCAAGTGACACCCCAAGATATTTTATGCAGGGAGCTGGTTGAATGGTATGATCATTGTATGAAATGTGAAAGTTGGATGCTTTTTAAGCTTTCTCGTGAGCCAAATAAAATCAGTTCGGTTTTACCAACATGCAAGGATAATTTGTTGTTGATGAGCCAGTTGTTACAGGATTTCAAATCTAAGTTAAGATCATGGGCAATCACATCCGGGTTTGTGTCTGAAGATATAATAACACTATCGTCGGCATACAGGAGCAGCTTGTTTTTTACCGACATAGCCATGTCGTTGCTATAGCAAAGATAAAGCAGCGGACCAAGCAGGCTCCCCTGTGGAACTCCACAGGAGAGCTGCATAAGATTAGATTGAATGCCGTCAACGCTGACAAGTTGCTGCCTGTTAGAAAGATATGATTTAAACCAATCGGATTTGATGCCCATGGCCTCAAGCTTGTAACAAAGAATGTTGTGATTGACGCTGTCAAAAGCTTTTTGCACGTCCAAAAGAAGCATGCCAACATAATTTCCCTTGTCAAGTTGAGACCTAATGTAATCTGTTAAAAGATCAGACAAGTTTCTGTAGAGTAGTCAGTGCGGAAGCCTGATTGAAACTGGTAAATTAAGTTTTTAGATCTTAAATATTGCTCCAATTGAACATAGATACACTTTTCTAAAACTTTTGAAACTGTACTCAACAAACTGACAGGCCTATAGTTACCAACTTCCAAGCGGCTGTTCTTTTTGAAAAGTGGGATAACCTTGGCAATTTTTAGATCCTGGGGAACAGTACTGGATTCAATGGAGAGGTTCACTATGTGAGTAATTAGAGGAGAAAGTTGTTCTGCACCATCTCTCAAAAATTTCGGTGCAATATCATCCAGGCCAACAGCTTTGTGAATGTCAAGGCTGGATAGCTCATCAAAAATATAATCTTCATCAACACACCTAAGATCAAACTCAGAGCTGGACACATCATTACTCAAGTAAAACCTCCCAAAAGAATCAGACCCCACCCCAAAATCGTTACTCACTTGCGGTAATTTGTTTGTCAAAGCATCAGCCACAGTAGTGAAGAAACTGTTAACATGATTACAGACAGAAAGGGTATCTGATTGTAATTCCCCATCAACATTTAAAACAATTTTCCTTTGGATTTAGATTTAGAACTATAACCCAGATTTTTTAGGTGCATCCAAAGTTTTTTGGGTTCTCCCATATTTTCCTCAAGTTTACTTTTAAAGTAGTTTGCCTTTGCCTTCTTAATTTCTCTCTGAATGGAATTTCGGAGAAATGCTAAGTCGGTGAAAGAAACTTCATGGTTGCCTTTCTTGATAAGTTGACTGGTTTTGTCCCTCATCCTAATTTGTTCAAGAATACTGGAAGTCATCCATGGCTCTGTACCTTGTTTAATGCGAACCGTCTTTCTTGGGGCAACATTGTCAATAATGCCAGTCAGAATTGATCTAAAATTAGACCAGGCTGTGTTGACACAGTTACTGGTAAGGACAGAGGACCAGTCAGCATTATCAAGAAGGCTAGTGTACATATCGACATTGTAGTTTTCATGGACCTTAGATTTACAGTGTTATGACAAGAGAAAACATTCTTCACACCTTTCCTTGAGCAAAAAATCAAAAAGTGATCGCTTAAACCAATGGGTATTACCCCACTTTGACAAACTTTTGTGGTACACACATACTGATCTCCCAAAAGGTCAAGATCATACAGTATAATAACAAAATCAAGACAGCTGCACATAATTCTTTCTGACATCACTGACTGCACCTACCAAAGCACTGTAGTAGGGCAAATGTCATTGCTTACATTTATTTATTTCATTAAGCAACATCTCGAGTAGATGTAAAGATAGAATATGAAAGAAAGCACCTTTTTAATATTAGGGGTTACATAACAAATTTACAAAGGACATGTAGAATCTTCTTTTCTCAATGTTTAAAATGAAAGCTCACATTACCATAGGTATAGTATAGGCCTTGTATAACTATGAACAAATTAAACTTCCTGTAAGAATTCCTTTGCCTTTTGAACAAGAAGTTGATATCTGTTTACTTTTACTCCAACACTGTGTTAGTAAAATTTTATGATGTCCCTTTGTTTTCTGTTTCACCTACAAAGCAAAGAAGTTAGACAAGGAGAGCCTGTACTCCATCATGTTTCCGTGTCCATGGAGGGGAAAATAGTGTACCCCTGGCTTGTTTTCACATTTTAGCCTTGCACTAAAAATGCTGAAGGTGCTTGATTTGGTTCCCATGTATGATGATCCAAAATGGATTTCCTGTTGCATTACCCACCTGCCTATTACCGGTATTTGTGAATCCAGGTTCTCCTAGTCTTACATCATTGCTGTTAAATGAACATTCCAATTTGTGTATGAAAAATATATGCATGTGTACCAGGACCACATTAAAAAGCAGGTTTTGGCCATCAACACATTGATGTGGATTTGAATGGTAACCGTATTAAGTATCAAAAGGCATGTTTCAGTTTCTCTCTGCCAGAAAAAGACGTATTATTGAACTTGTGATGTTTAAAAAAACTTGTAAACAATGTTGCAATTCTGTCTATCAGATATAAGCAGGTGTATATAATTATACAGTACTGCTGATTGATGATGTAATCTGCTCATAGTCAATTGATTATGCATGGTCCAGGTGGCAAACATCAATGGCACCCTCATACTTCTGGTAAAAGAATTGTGATCAAAATGTTTGAAATAGTAACAGTTTTCAAAATGATGAATGAGTTCACATGCATATATTATTATATTGGGTTCTAAAAACATGGAATATACACCAATCCGACTAGGCCATTCCTGCGGTGTCCCCGACGTAAAACTGCGGTGTCCCAAGGTCGGGGGTTCAATCAATTACTTGTTAGTGTGCTATACAGAATTGTACACAACAGTAATTTTCAATACACGACCATGAATTGATTGAACAAATTAAATCTCCCGCACTGGTACAATTGTGGTTCCGTCAATAGAGGGCCAAATACAGTAAACGCTTCTCGGATTGGTGTATATCACATTGTCTTTACCATTAGATTTGAGCCTTGTTCATTGAGACCTGTTTTGGGGAATTAGACAAGGAAACTTGATTATTAACACTCTGTATATTGTATATATATATATTTTTCAGTAATACTAGTTTTATCAATATGGATTAAATCAAAGATTAACAGTGCAATCTGAAAGTAGATGTAGTAGCTCTAAAATTCTGTGTATATATAACAGACTTGTACATCATGGATTTGTGCATATTATGTCAGCTTTATAATTTGAAAGGTCAGTAAACATGGAGGTACTGAGCATTTACAGGGTGTTTTATAATAAATTACACAAACAACAATAGCATTTATGACAAGAGTACTGTCAGAAGAAATCCTGACTTGAGCTTAATTCCCACTTTATTGAGATTCTTCATTTTGGACAAACAAAAACTGGGATGTGATGAGAGCATGTCATACAATGCTTTCAAGACATGGAAATTATGATAAATTACTAACTAGATCTATTTTTTTTTTAAGTAATTCTAATTTTGATGTTTGTGTCATGCTTCAATTTTATGGAATCAGTATTGCTTGTGACAAACTGTTGCCATAGGTTCACTGTCACAGACAGATGCTTGATTTGATGCTTTGCTTTCATGCCTGAAATTTTGGTGGGTATATTTATGAAGCACCCTGTAGAAGATGTTTATATAGAATGAATGATGTTAATTGGCATTCCGTGGAGTTGAGTATCTCATATCAATATTTTGCATAGATTATAAATAATCATTGCATGTTATAGTATCACAACAGTCTGCAAGTCATACTTTTGTTCGTCAAATACAGTGGTAAAGAAAAATAGCACAGAGACTAAATTTAACATGAGATAAGGAAAACGTGGAATGATCATTGAATTTATATGAGAGATTGAACTGATTGGTAATGTAAATTGTAATGATAGTAAATACAATGTACATATAATAATGTAATTATGAAAACACAGCTATTTATTGTCTTTTATATAAGTGGTAATGCTAGTTAATCACAAGTTAGTAACTTATTTTGTATTTTTATATACCGTATTCAACCCAATTAGCGTCTCTCCATGAAAGTGGCCCCTATAGAGTTTACAAGTACAACTGTCAGACTCTGAGCACACCTTGGCAGTGCACCTGTACATCTAAATTCTGTCAAAGGTTTTCACCATAGCGCTATTAGGTGAAATACGGTACCTTAGAAGATTCATGTTTTGTTGAATTTTAATGATGTTAGATTTTAGAAACAAATTGTTAAGAAAAAAAAACACTATAATTTTATAAACTGATAAATTCATATCTTGCATAAAATCATGCACATGGTTTCCATCAAGGAAAGATCATGGGCACATTAGGGGAATCTTCTGAGAATGGTGCCTAGTGTGTCAACATTAGAAATGGTTTTCACTTAACTAATACCACCAGGCCCACAGTAATGACACTATTGTATTCAACATTTAATTCGGGAGGATGGCAATGATTCACATCAAGTTATCCAAGTACAAACATTTCCCCCTCTTTTTAAATAATGTTAATAGCTCAAATAGCAATAGCTTTTATTTGAAGTGGGTATGTGGTCAGGGTTGGGTTTTCCCACCTTTTAATTAAAAAGCAACTGCTTTTGAAGTGATTGAAATCGTTCATGATCCAGTGGATAATCATTTCCCTTCCTTAATTGTTTGTAATAGGTTTATTTTTGAGAACTGATTTTTGACAATTTCATAGTGGATCAATAGACCGTTTCAGCCACTGATTGAAAATTAATTCAGAAAGATGTTGTATGCCAAAACTTATTCAACCAAACAATTTCTGATGGCATATTTGATCATGCAGTGGACACCACATTCAATACCCTGCGTGAAATAAGAGCAACAGTGTAGTAATTGGTGTGAACAAGCATACCGCACCACATGCTCATTGAATGCTCTGTTGCCAGTGTGTGATTGGTTGTAGTGTTTTTGTTTACCATGGTCCTTCTAAAAAGGTTAATTAAGATGCAAATGTAGATTACCATAGGATGGAATACAAGTAATATTTATAAAAGGGAATATGTGCCTAACACTTGACTGTAAAATATGTGCCGTGTAATCACCACTAAATTAAATCAGCTAGTGGTTCCTTGAAAATGATTGTTACACTTCTTCAACATGAATATAACTTGTCCTAGTAACACAGCAATTGGGTGTTAGTGTTTTCCAAGAATATGGGCTTTTATGTTATGTGTACAAATAAAGCTATATAGTAGCTGTTATAGCTAATGAATTTGTCATTTGTGACTAATTTTAGTGTGCAAGTTCTGTGCAAATGGATAGAGAGACCATTATTCTTGCTCAAGTTTGCAAACATGTGTTTGAACCTAATAACTTAAGCTATTAAGCTTACTTGCAGTTCCGCCATTATGCACTATGTGCGGGAGAGCCTCGAACTGGCAGCATACATGAAAGGAAGAATTATGTAACCTTACACAGAAGCGTTATGACTAGTTCAATTCCCATTCATGTATGCTGCCAGTTCGAGGCTCTCCCGCACATAGTGCATAATGGCGGAACTGCAAGTAGCTTAATAAAGCTTACATTTGATGTGCATTTGTTTGCAATCTGTATGCTATACAATTGTGCTGAAAGATATCCAGTTTCAACTATAGCCTTTGGTGTAATGTGCAAGACAGGCTGTATCAGAGTGAGTGAGTGGTACCCATCAATTTTGATGGTTATTGAATAAAGCTTGCCTCTTCCAAATGCAACATTGGACATTCTTGAAATGTCCAGAATGTAACAGAGTTTTATGACTTGTTCTACAATTGATCTACACATTCTTTGGACCTTATGTTGAATGTGCCAGACTCATCCATTAAAAACTGATGAGTATCGATCATTTTGATACAGCCTGTATTTTATTCCCCATATCGTCACCCTAATTGCCCAAGTCATTTTTGTGGTTCAAGCATGCATAAGTTACGTAATCACTCAAATTATATCTGATTCTGAATAAAAATTAGTCCCTTTAATTTGTCTCTTGTGCACGGATGGGTGAATAAATATGTTTAAATGCATGCTTGAACTATATTTTGTACTTTGTTCTCAAAATTACAAAAAATTGACTGGGCATTATCATAGTGGGTGACGATATGTGGCAGATCATAACAGTATGCACTGGTTTATAAATACAGAGTCTGTATTCTCTGGTATATTTCTATGGTACTTTTACTTTACAGAGATGTCTAATCCTCTTTGTCGGATTCTTTTTCTGAATCTTCCTCCTGTCCCTCGTGTATGGTTTGTCTTTCCATGTCAGCCTGTGCTTCACGATGCTTGTACTTCTCCAATAGTTTAGCAGCTTCCCGTACCATCTCCTTGAGACTACCTCGCCTGGTGTCTATCAGCTTCTGTTTACCAAGCTCCATTAGATTCGACATAATGTCACCCTTCTTCTGCATGTACAAAATGTGCATAAGTGATGATGATGAGACTCGATTAGTAATTTGTCAACTTCAATGACTGCAGGGTTGGTTTGGTTGGGGATGTGCGGCTGGGATTGCGTAAACTGATCACGAGAATATAGCAAATATTTTAAGAGCCAAAAGTATACTAATTGATCTGCACTATTAATGATTTCATATAACAATTAATAAGACATTTAATAAAAGAATGTCTTTTAATAAAATAATGTAAGAATGTAATTAATAAGACATTTATTAAAAGAATGTCTTTATTATTATTAGAAGGGTATACTATTGCTAGTAAAAGTGGCATAATTGTGATTTTACCATTTCGTTTGTTAAATAAACATATCTCGAAATTAAAACAAGCAAATTGAACAGAAAAACGGCATTTGAGAGCTAAGACTGCGCCCTTGACGTTGATGTAAGCATCATGTCACAACGGTATTTTCTAATTGCCAAAGAGGGCGCTTTTCACTTTTTTTTTTGAGACAGGCCGATGATGGTGGATGCGATATCGCTATTTTTGACGTCGCCATTGGATTAACACATAATCATGAAATCTTCACAAACAATTCTAAATTTGTTATGTGGTGTCAAAGCAAAATTATCTTACTCTAAAACCGTTGGGGTTCTGCAAAAGTACCCCACTGCAAGTATGTTAATTGTCCATTTATAATCGCTAACCGTGTATTGTGAATGGGGCTGTCAGCCCTGTATCTTCGCCAGCCTCGTACGTCCGTGTTGCGTGTCCTATGCCGCCTGGAGACAGGCTGTATTTTGTTTTTCAATTTCAATTTGTGACCCATAAACTATACCTGAGATGCTACCTTTCTCAGCCGCACAGAAAGAAATTGAAGGATAACTCCACAGAAAAGCACGTTACGCAATACAAGGTATTTTTGAAAGCAACTTACCCCAAAGTTGTGGATATCAAAACCAGGAGGAAGATCTGGCAGTGTTTCCTTATCAGTGTCCAAGTCGAACTCCGTGTCATCGTCATCAGGCTCATTCAAACGCCACACGATGTCGAATATCTGAAGAATTGCATTTTTTTTTTCAGAACTAATTTTTGGCATATTTGTAATGTTTACTCATGTCCCAATGAACAGGACAACAGCAAGTTTAATTCAAAGTTATATTAATTATTATGACTTTAATTTCCCACACTGAGTTACTGCGGCTAAGATAGTATATAATGAGATTTCTTTCATTTTACCTCATTAGTTTCGCTGAAAATGACCAGACATTTAGTTGTTACTGATATATAGGCCTAATATTTGGCAAATAATAACCAAATTAAAATTTACCCGAAATCGTATAATTAGGTATTAAAATGAACAGAGACAGAAACGAATGACAGCACAAAATGCCTTACATCTTCCAAGTCCTTGCGTATGCGTTTATATTCTGCCAAGTTCTCTTCGATCGCCGTGAGGATTATGATGTAATTCTGTAGCTTCTCCGTTGTGAGGTTCTTAAAATCCTGCGAAAAAAACATGATATAAAATTGTTTAATGCGCCAGATTCAGCTTTTGACTAATCAGACATTTTACATAAAAGTTTTAACTTTTAAAAAGTTTAAACTTTTGAAAACTTCTACATGAGATCAATTGCATGCCCGTCAACAAATGCATGTATGTAAGGGTTGGCCTAAGTTGTCCCCCATCCCACCACCATCCAGGCTCAGTGTCTTTAGCCCGGGTCAGGGGACCTGAACATTTTACGAATCATTCTTCCCCATCTTGCTTTGCAATCAGTGTCATCCAAAGTGCCATCGGACTTCATCCGGCACGTATTATTGGAAGCACCAACAATCAAAGACATCTTCGAACTTCTATACTCACTCCGAAAAGTAACGGTTTTTGTGCGCCCATGTCCACATTTTTGACGATGTCATCAACGCTTACCAACGGTACTTCCGCGTCTAACATCACATGACTCTCTGTTGAGGATGGAAGATAAACAAATGGGGAATTTAGGCCTACACAGTTTTATAAACAAAAAAGGTCGAAATATATAGTTTAGGGTTGCTATCGCTTTGTGCGAAATTTACCCAGTCGTTTTAAAAAAGTGTATTGACGAATGTGGTTATAACATTAACAACACCGACGATGATGGTGATATTGTCTTTAAACTGGACAAAGACAGAAGAAAACAAAGAAAGTCGGACTTAGGGACCCATGAGGAGACCTTGGGGTATACCTACCACCGTCCTCTGGTTTAGGCTTGGTTGCCAGCGTATCTTCACTTTGCTTTTTATCTTGTTTCAACTCGTTCATAGCTTTATCCTGTAGAGTATATCATCCATATAAAATGACATAAAGTGGTAGTAAGATGATTGGTTCAATTGAAACAAAGAGATGCCTAGCTGCTTAGTCCTTCATTACTTGTACACATGAATGATATTATGGTTTCCATTTTTTCTTTTTTAAATATGATAAATGAAATGAAATCTTTAAAACAACTGCTATAATTTTGAAACATAAAACTATACAAAAACGTTCTTTCTGATGACAACAAATCCTCTTACCAAATTAGTGACTACCACTGCAATAATAAGATTAGCAAAGACAAAGGCTCCCACTATAATACAGACGATGAAGTAGATCCCTCCACTCAGGTAATGGTTCGTACCCTGGCTCAAACAGACAAACAAACAAACAGACACATTGGTTAAGTTTACACAAAGTAGGTACAAATTACAACAAATTGTGGAAGATCATAAGAGGCGAAAACAATGGTTTTCTGCCATTTTTTTTGGAATAGTTTTTAATATTCTTATTTTTAATTAGTAGGTTTTTAGCGGGTTCGCCGTCGGACAAGTTTTGAATTCAGCAGATAGGCGTGATCTGCTTGTTTCTGTAGACAAGGGGCAGTCTTCAGCAAACGGCTCTTTTCAGAGCCACCAAAACCTTTATATTAGCAGATAGGCGAGATCTGCTAGTTCTCTGTAGACACGGGGCAGTCTTCATTGAACGGCTCTTTTCAGAGCCACCAAAACTTACAAAATCAGCAGATAGGCGAGATCTGCTAGTTTCTGTTGACAAGGGGCAGTCTTCAGCAAACGGCTCTTTTCAGAGTCATCAGTAGACAAGGGGCGGTCTACATGTCTCATTCTTAGGTACTTTGTCCTGAAGAAGTCAGAGCTACTCCTGACGAAAGCTTGACAGTTCTAAACTTGTCCGACGGCGAACCCGCTAAAACCTACTAATTGTTATGAATTCCCGTCGTAAAAGCCTATCCCACAATTTTATTCTTATTTTTAATAGTTTTTCACAAACTGCATGGTCAAATTATAGAAAGATACTTTCTGCTGTTACGGGTAGGCCTAAGAGAAAAGTCAAGAAACTGGACAACTGCACTGTCTTTTGACTAGCTCCTATAACGCGAAAAAGTTGTATAGAACCAATATATTGGTCGATGTAAAACGGAGAGTGTTGTTATAGTCGGCAAGCATTCATTTAAAATTTCAATTTTTATATCTGTTGACATCTATCATAAACCCATACGAGTATAATATCCAAATGAATCCGAGATGGACCAATGAATTTGAAATTAAATTGGAATCTATAACATTTTAATAATCATTGGTATGACCGTCCCTGATGACCTGTTGGTAACCTTTTTTCTTCACATTTTTTGACCTGACCTATTATTTTAGTGTTGCTATCTACTGAAGAAAGCAACTGATAAGCCATCGAGCGTACCTTGAATTTGCTGTACATTCCCATCCAACCGTCTTGAGTTACGCAGACGAACATACTGAACATCGCTAGAAAAACAATAACATCAATATAAAGCTAATTGATCCTAAACGTTATATTCTCATTTATGGAACATGTACTTCTTTTTAAAACAACACACTGTCATAGAAGAAAAATCAGTAACTCATATCAGAGAAGATGAAATGAATTAGTATCTGCTTTGCTCATATTCTGGTCATAGGCCTACTGAAACTTTTTTGTAAACTCCGATGTCCTCTTTGAGATTTTAGTTTTCATTTTATATAAAAGAGGTTAAATTTGTATTTTCGTTCATGATGTACTTACCAACTCCCAAATCCCCGAAATCATCTGGAAAATCCCGGCCGAAGAGAGAAACTCCCGCCACGCTGAGTACTAACATGATGATAATAAGCAGTAGGGCGATGTTGGTCATGTCTGGTATAGACTGGAAGATGGTTTGTACAACCACTGACAAACCAGCAAGAGAACTTACACTGTCGCATGGCAAGATGTCAGAGTGAAAGGGAACAGAACAAAACAAAATCAGATTGGCCGAATAAATTTCGTCTAATTCATATTATTAAAGGCTGGTACGTTTAATGTATATTGAAAATAGCTGTAGGTATTTTGAAAGAGAACGGAATGTCACTAGTGTAGTGAGAAACTTTCGACATGAAATTTCGCCTAAATTTGTTACGTTTGCCAGTACTTGCTAAAGAAATTAGGCGATAAGGTTAAGGTGAGATGTGAGATAGTCTCAGATATACCAGTCTCATTTTTAAGATGGTCAACAACGATTTGCAACAAGCAAAAGTGTAAACTGTATTGATGTTCCACGGAAAGTTTTATCACAAATTCTTTGTTATTAATAATTATGAAACCGGGGAAAAATATCCCTAGTATTGGCATTTTCAACTTTTGCATACACGCCATTTATTCATCGAGAATGATGAAGAGGTTTACCTTCGGAGACTCCTGAAGGCACGAAGTACTCTCAATATCCTCAAGATCCGACTGCTTCCAAGAAACGTCAAAGCTGTATTGATATGTATGATACAAAGTTCACTTGGTTACAAATATTGAATTCAACTCTTATTATCATCAATATCATAATAAAGAAGTAAGGAACAGTTACTATCGAAGGACTCCTCATGCTATTTTGTGCAGCTCCACTTCTTTGGAATGAACTGCTTATAATATGTATTATAACTGCTAAAAATGTAAATGTGTTTAAGAAGATGTTAAAAACTCATCTATGTCAGAGACATTCTGTATTTCTTAAGTTATTTTCCTTGATTTTGCATCTTGTTTCGTTGTCTTTTGTTCAGTTTTTGTTTTAGTGACTTGAACACTCTTAATTGAGTTTATAGGCCTATATGCCTTGGCGCTATTATTATTGTCTGCTGCTGGGTGTGGGGATGGGCGTTTGTGTGGGGGTGGGGGTGGGTGTGTGTGTGTGGGGTGTGTGTTTTGTTTAATCTTTCTTTCTTTTTTCTTCCTTATATGTCCCAGTATAACGTTCAGGTTTTACTTGCAAAATCAAAGATGATAATTGGCTAACTTACTTGGTCCCAGAAGCAGAGTAAGAATGATGAAGAAATCTAGAACATTCCATCCGATACGCCAGTAGATGAAGAACCCATTGTACCATTTGAGGGCAAGTTCGCACACGAAGATGGTCAGAACGATGTTATCAAAGACGTTGAATAACCACATGTAATCTTCAGACTTAACGCAAAAAAAGGTGAAATCATTAATAGCATACAAACGATTATGATTTTTACCCAAAAAAGAGTAACGCGTCGTTCCATCCCGGTTTTACCAGTAACAAAAACTAGTCACATAACCAATAATAAAATGATAATGTATGATTTAGGAACATGACATTTACAGATTTCGATTAACATAAATTGTATGTAGCTCTATTTTGCTGTCTTACCATTTCCATAGTTTGAAGACCAATCAGCACAGAATTAACGCAAATGATGCCGAGGATAAATAAACGAAAGAATAAACTCTCTACCATTTGCCCTACAAGATCCTATAAATAATTACAAAATAAACATATCACATATAAAAATCAACATATCTTGTCTCACTGCAACAATTACGAGTGTAACGTTGATTTTCCAGATCCCGGGTTTCCGAAGAGAAATTCTAATGGTCGGCCGACCGTGTGTTTCGCTTCGTACATTGTTTGTATTACGCCAGTTATGCCCGCCGGTCAATCATATTTAAGGCCTACAATTCTTCTTCTACAACTACTTTTTCCCCTACTTTTTATTCTTCTTTCGCCTTCCCTATACCTTCTTTTCCTTTTGTATACTCCTCTTTCTTTCTTCTTTCTATATTTCTTTTTAATCCTCGTTTTTTCTTCATCTTCATCTTCTTCTTTCTCTCCCATTCTCCTTTCTTTTCTTCTTCTTCCTCCACCTTTTTCTTTTCCTTCATCCTCGCTCCTTTGTCAGTTCATCTTTGATATTTGCTTTGTACCTGAGAAACAATCTCCTCAACCCTTTCGTCATCTAGATGCACGATGTCGTTGAAGTCCTCCTCCACTTCCTCCTTCTCAAATAGTTCATCGAAGCAGGCACCACGTTGAACCTATAAAAAATAAGCGAGGTATAGGCCTAAGTATGCTATATTGATGCCAGCAGGGACAATAGACCTACTTGTGATTAAAACGAATTCAAAGTTAAGTTAATTGTTGTGTTATAGCCTACAGGGTGTTAAAACATCATCAGTTACTTTCCAATGTCAATGAACTTAATTATTCCCCGTCCAACATTAGTCCTATATATTGACTCGTACATACCGCTGTCGGATCGAAAGTGAAAAGGCGATTGATCTCTTCAGACCTGTAGAAGATATAAAAATATAATTAATATAAGTATTCGATGGGTATGACAAATTATTAGGCCTGCACCGCTATACACAGGCAGGGCCTGTATGTTTAGACGTTTTCTTGCAAAAACAAAACAAAACAAACAATTTTTTAAAGAATAAGAACAACACATGTATGAATGTTATTTAAAGCTATTTTAATATGACTTACTCAGGTTTCTTTTTAGTGTTTTTGTTGCCACCCAGTCGGTTCGCCAATTTCACCCTGGTCCCAAGCTGCGATACGAAACAAAATGAAGCAAAATTAACCTGAATAACATCATCATCATCATCATCATCATCATCATCATCATCATCATCATCAGTCGGCTGCGGAGCAGGCTTTCTCCAACTATTGCGATCTTGGGCAAAACATAAGGGCATGCCTGGATGCCATCCCGGGGATGCCATGCATTTTCAAACGCATTTGTAAAGCGTATAATCTTGCATAACTCGATCAACTGAAATTTGGGAATAAAGTTTCTTTTGTGGATATCTACTGAAAAAATGACATAATTATATGCTAGGATCCCAAAATATTCCTTGAATTGACATGATTGAAGGTCATTCTTCAAAAGATATTGAACCCCCCCAACACACACACATATTCATCATGCATGGCTTGCCAATAATTAATCTTACTCTGATTGAAACTTACCATCTTAAAATTTCTCCCAGCAGATATTGTTGCTCTTCGGCCAAAGTTGGCAAATGCTCCCGTTGCTGGTCCATGCTCAGTTACTGGCTCCCCAGAAGCCCCTGCCATTGACGGTGGAAAGTTTACACCGTTCATATTGAGAATTAAAATAAAACCATGACAGTATTATTATAGTATTTTATAAAACGAAGTAGTAAGGTGCATACACGTAAAAAGGAACCAATATTTGCATCTTTATAGAACATCGATTGAAAACTTATTAAAAACTGACACGTGAAAACTGATTTCAGATTTTAGAAATCGCGCGATACGAATGCCTGCGCATAGCATGCGCGAGTCACGCTTTCAACGATTGCGCCGCGCCGACTAGATTGCGCTAAACTATGCTCACGCTCATTTACAAAACACGCGCAAACGCATTATTTGGTCACCATACGCGCGTGTGAATACAGGGCATTGAATAACAAAAAAAAGCAGCAATAGGCCTACTTGATACGAAAACATTAATGGTAATTTCAAGATTTCGGGCAAATATTTGACATTTCAACGGTTAGGCCTATCTATTAGCCAAATTAATAATGAACCAGACATATCAACCACACCGGGCTTACCAGCCAATCACTCCAGCTAACAACAAACTTCTGAGACGACTTTGGGATCAAAGAAGATTTGAAATGCACAGACAAAAAGTTCGAAATGGTAAGATCTAAATAAATGGTAGTAGAGTAAATGAAAATCCGCCGTTATGTAATAAAAGTTTGGCGACGTCGCGGGCATCTTAAAGGAGTATTTTGTGATCCTGGAATCCTCTCTTAACATGCTTAATGACATTTTCAGTAGGTATCCACGAAAAAAGTTCAAAATCCCAAACATGCAAAATATCAGTTGATTCCGATTTTGTGTGTGCGAGTTTTACCGGGGAGTTTTACTTGATTATATGTGTATAAATTACACTGCTTTTTATAGGTCACCGTTTCGTAATGTTGTTCTGGTAATTAAACCAGAACAGAGTGCAAATATGACGATATTTTTTGCTACTACGAATGCACCGGTTTATTTTCCCCACCTGGGGTGTTTAACCGTATCGAACTTGAAGAAATTTTCTGCACATAAACATTATGTAGCCAGAAAAATTGTAACATATTTTTTTGAGAAAAAGTGGGAGGATGAGGCTATGGATCACAAAATACCCCTTTAATAGCTAAGATTAGTTAAGAGCTGTCATGCCGGATGATGCCCAAACGTCGCCTTAGCAATAACGGCAGATTTCTTCTTTTAACTCTATAATACTAAGTTACCTACTGCCAACTCAACTTTATGATTTTAGGCTATAAGCCTATAAATCATAAGCATAATTGTGTTTATTTCATCACTGTTATTATCCAATGCATGATTATTATTATAGGCTATGTTTCATTGACCTTTTCTTGAAATTTATTTCTCTAGCAAAATGCATTATTGATGATCGACCACCGCAGACTTACATGCATGTCCATTTAAAGCTAAAGAAATTGCAGATGGAAGAGGAACGACTGGCTACAATAGAACGCGACAACCGCATCCTTCTTGAAAAGATGTGCTACATCATGACAACTCGAGGAAGGGTTGACCATACCAACGACTACGAACAGAAAAGGTGAACGAAAATGATAATTTTAAGATATCTTTATAATTATATACATTAATGGGAAAGAAAATCCGTCAGAGATAACATTTCTGAAGGCGACTTATGTAACCGAAAGAGAAAAAGATACACCACGTGATGAAAATAAAATATAGATAAATAGTTGAACACGTAAAGAGGTAAAGATTCGGAACGTGATTATAAATGCTATCTTCAGTAGATAGTGAAAACATGAAACTTCACAAAATACTCTGGTGAATTAGGTATCTGCAGTAGGCTTGAGCTATTTAGTCGCAGTGGTGTGTTATCAGCAGTAGATATTTGATAAGTTGTGCGTATCAGCAGGAAATTATTGATGAAGTAGTGTGCTATCAGCAGTAGATAGTGGATGAAGTGGTTTGCTGCCAGCAGAAGATAGTGGATGAAGCAGTGTGCTATTAGCAGTGTAGACATTTGATGAAGTAGTTTTCTATCAGCAGTAGATAGTGGATGAAGTAGTTTGCTATCAGCAACATATAGTAGATGAAGTAGTGTGCTATCAGCAGTAGATATAGTTGATGAAGTACATAAAGTTGATGAAGATACACTACGTGATGGAAATTAAATATAGAGAAATAATTGAAAACGTATTACAAAGAGGTAAAAGATTCGGAACGTGATTATAACTGCTATCTTCGGTAGATAGCGAAAACATAAATCTTCACAAAATACTCTGATGAAGTAGTAAGGTATCTGCAGTAGGCCTATAAATTTAGTCGCAGTGGTGTGTTATCAGCAGTTGATATTTGATAGAGGTGTGCATATCAGCAGGAGATGATTGATGTGTAGTAGTTGCTATCAGCAGTAAATAGTGGATGAAGTAGTTTGCTATCAGCAGTAGATATTTGATGAAGAAGTTTGCTATCAACAGAAGATAGTGGATGAAGTGGTGTGCTATCAGCAAGAGATAGTGGATGAAATAATGTGCTATCAGCAGTAGGTACTGGATGAAGTAGTTTGCTATCAGCAGTAGATAGTTGATGAAGTGGTTTGCTGCCAGCAGAAGATAGTGGATGAAGCAGTGTGTTATTAGCAGTATAGATAGTTGATGAAGTAGTTTGCTATCAGCAGTAGATAGTGGATGAAGTAGTTTACTATCAGCAACAGATAGATGAAGTAGTAGGCTATCAGCAGTAGATATAGTTGATGAAGTACATAAAGTTGATGAAGATACACCACGTGAGGGAAATAAATTAGAGAGAAATAATTGAAAGCGTATTACAAAGAGGTAAATATTCGGGGCGTGTTTATAAATGCTATCTTCAGTAAATAACGAAAACATGATACTTCACAAAATACTCTGATGAAGTAGTGAGGTATCTACAGGCCTATATATTTAGTCGCAGTGGTGTGTTATCAGCAGTAGATATTTAATAGAGTTGTGCGTATCAGCAGAAGATGGTTGATGTAGTATATGAAGTAGTTTGCTATCAGCAGTAGATAGCGGATGAAGTATAGTTTGCTATCAGCAGTTAGATTGTTGATGAAGTAGTGTGCTATCAGCAATAGATAGTTGATGAAGTAGTATGCTATCAGCAGTATAGAAAGTGGATGAAGTAGTTTGCTATCAGCAGTAGATAGTTGATGAAGTAGTTTGCTATCAGCAGTATAGAAAGTGGATGAAGTAGTTTGCTATCAGCAGTAGATAGTTGATGAAGTAGTTTGCTATCAGCAGTATAGAAAGTGGATGAAGTAGTTTGCTATCAGCAGTAGATAGTTGATGAAGTAGTTTGCTATCAGCAGTATAGAAAGTGGATGAAGTAGTTTGCTATCAGCAGTAGATAGTTGATGAAGAAGTGTGCTATCAACAGAAGATAGTGGATGAAGTGGTGTGCTATCAGCAAGAGATAGTGGATGAAATAATGTGCTATCAGCAGTAGGTACTGGATGAAGTAGTTTGCTATCAGCAGTAGATAGTTGATGAAGTGGTTTGCTGCCAGCAGAAGATAGTGGATGAAGCAGTGTGTTATTAGCAGTATAGATAGTTGATGAAGTAGTTTGCTATCAGCAGTAGATAGTGGATGAAGTAGTTTACTATCAGCAACAGATAGATGAAGTAGTAGGCTATCAGCAGTAGATATAGTTGATGAAGTACATAAAGTTGATGAAGATACACCACGTGAGGGAAATAAATTAGAGAGAAACAATTGAAAACGTATTACAAAGAGGTAAATATTCGGGGCGTGTTTATAAATGCTATCTTCAGTAAATAACGAAAACATGATACTTCACAAAATACTCTGATGAAGTAGTGAGGTATCTACAGGCCTATATATTTAGTCGCAGTGGTGTGTTATCAGCAGTAGATATTTAATAGAGTTGTGCGTATCAGCAGAAGATGGTTGATGTAGTATATGAAGTAGTTTGCTATCAGCAGTAGATAGCGGATGAAGTATAGTTTGCTATCAGCAGTTAGATTGTTGATGAAGTAGTGTGCTATCAGCAATAGATAGTTGATGAAGTGTGTGCTATCAGCAGAAGATAGTGGATGAGGTAGTTTGCTATCAGCAGTATAGAAAGTGGATGAAGTAGTTTGCTATCAGCAGTAGATAGTTGATGAAGTAGTTTGCTATCAGCAGTATAGAAAGTGGATGAAGTAGTTTGCTATCAGCAGTAAATAGTTGATGAAGTAGTTTGCTATCAGCAGTATAGAAAGTGGATGAAGTAGTTTGCTATTAGCAGAAGATAGTGGATGAAATGGTGTACTATCAGCAGGTGGTTGATGAAGTAGTGTGCTATCAGCAATAGATAGCAGTTAGATAGTGGATGAAGTAACTGTGCTATCAGCAATAGATATAGTGGATGAAGTAAATGTGCTATCTGCACTCAGGTAGTTGATGAAATAGTGTGCCATCAGCAGTAGATTTTGATGAAGTAGTTTGCTATCAGCAGTAGTAAGTTGATGAAGTTGTGCATATCAGCAGGAGATTGTTGATGAAGTATCAGTAATAGATATTTCATCTACTATCATTATTCTGTAGTTGATACTAGTTTAAGGTAGTTGGATGAAGCAATTATGCTATCAGCAGTAGATAGTTGATTAACAAATAAGTGTGTTATCAGCAGTAAGATAGTGGATGAAGTAACTGTGCTATATATATCAGCAGTATAGATATA
The DNA here is from genome assembly GCF_039555335.1 of Amphiura filiformis. Classification (NCBI taxonomy): domain Eukaryota; kingdom Metazoa; phylum Echinodermata; class Ophiuroidea; order Amphilepidida; family Amphiuridae; genus Amphiura; species Amphiura filiformis. The sequence continues at coordinate 71,189,761 of NC_092633.1, forward strand.
GTGGATGAAGTAAATGTGCTATCAGCAGTATATAGTGGATGAAGTAGTGTGCTATCGGCAGTAGATAGTGGATGAAGTGGTTTGCTATCTGCAGCAGGTAGTTGATGGAGTAGTGTGCTATCAGCAGTAGATAGTGGATGAAGTAACTGTATTATCAGCAGTAGATAGTAGATGAAGTAATGTGCTATCCGCAGCAGGTAGTTGATGAAGTAGTGTGCTATCAGCAGTAGATAGTGGATGAAGTAGTGTGCTATCAGCAGTAGATAGTGAATGAAGTGGTGTGCTATCAGCAGTAGATAGTGGATGAAGTAATGTGCTATCAACAGTAGATAGTGGATCTACCAAAAAAAACGTTGACAACGTAAAGAAAGAAGCAAGATAAAAAAAACCCACCTCGGCTCACTTTTTGAAACTTGGTCCCATTTGTAAAAGGTATTGATTTAAACTTTATCATATTTATATAAATTTAAAACATTTCCAGAAGTGTAGTAGGCTTGTAATCTTGTTGGAAACGCTGTATTCTGTTGAAATAAAATAAAAACACCGATTTGCTGTTGGTATTCAAAATGGGACCAAGTTTCAAAAAGTGAGCCGAGGTGGGTTTTTTAAAACTTGCTGATTTCTTTACGTTGTCAACGTTTTTTTGGTCGATTTCTTTTCTTTTTATGAATGTAGCAAAGCAGCTCCAAGCTTGGAAAGTCATCAGGTTACAAAGTGCTCCATAAAACGAATAAAACGAAAAATAGATGTTTGAAGTTGTTGTTCTTGATTTATGACAATAAATAATTAAACAAAACTTTATCAGTCGTTTCTTTTAAAACTTGCTCGCCACGCGTGACTGCGTACACAATGATCAATTATATTTTAATATACTTTAATTATTCAAGGCAACGTAAATATGTAAAGAAAATGTAAATATGAACAACACACACCCAATGTTGACAATGCCAGAGAGACACAGACAGTAAGTCCGATTTTGGAACTGGTAAATGCGCATATATTTAAGCCTAAACTACGGAAGCGTCTAAATGCCCCGACTGGGCAAGATAATCGTGTTTTAATCTTTGTGGTTCTTTGTAGCCCTGCGGGGCAATCTACTTGGCTATCCAAATTTCGCGGTTTGTGGTTCTTTGTAGCCCTTAGGCGCAACCTAGTTGGATATTCCTATTAAGCGGCGGTTGTCGGCGATCTTTCGTGGTTTGTGGTTTTCATCAAGCCATGCCCTCTATCGGGAGCTAATTTATAGTTTAAGCTTGTTGGATATCCATATTTCGTAGTTTGTGGTTCTTTGTAACCCTGTGGGGCAATCTAGTTGCATATCCAAATTTCGCGGTTTGTGGCTCTTCATTTCATTTTATCGCGGTTTGTGGTCTTAAGGATGCACACAGGATCACTGAAGTGTTACATGGCCAAAATTGAGTTTTCATCACTAATGTCATCTTCAAACCGTATTTTATCTTGTCATTAATAGATTTTAAAGAAATCTTAAAATTTGAACCATAAGAAAAGCTATTTTAAAGACCCTTTTTCATTAAAAATTTGTCAAAATGCAAAAGCAAATAAATCATTGTTTTCCCGCAATAGATCGCGTTCTCGTAACGCGTACTGCGGCGTACAGCTAGCAAAGACACGCACACATGGTAAACTGGATGGACGAGGTGATTACTGATTGAGGCGCTGGAGTCACCAATCGCGATCACTACCGTATTTTATCGTATTGATCTCTTCCATGGTAGGTAAAGCTTGCGCCATTGCATTGCGAAACTGCGGGCCGACAGACCACCACCGTCCCCGTCCGTCCCCGTCCCAGAATCAGTAGGCCTACTCGATAAATTTCGCCAAAAAAGTGCTGATATAGTGGTATAAATTACAGGGTTTTTTTATTTGAACATAATAGTGAATTTTTTGTTTGATTTTGTTTTGTTTTTCAAGTTTCATTCTGAACTTGAAAAGATGAAATTTATCTGTAAGAAGTAGTTACCCGTAAGAAGCCCTGTAATGATGACGCAATCTGGTAGATACGATAGAAAACGTAGGCCCTAAATAGTTTGCTAGTAGGCTAGACTTAGCCCGTATAGTACATCATTAGGCTTATTATGTTATGTTTAAAAATTTGTTTTATTTCATTCATTCATTCATTCATTTCATTGTTATTAGTTGGACAAGAATATAGACCTATATTAGCTTATATTTTATGCAGTCCCAGCCTTGGTTCGGGAGCCACTGCGGTCGTTCAGCCCGTCTTAATTTTGAAGACCATAAAAAATATAGTTACTACCGGTAGGCCTATATTAGATACCTAAGGCCCTGAATAATGTTTCAAAGTGTTATTAAAACACGGATTTAAGATTCGTTTTCAAACGTTCTCTACTCCTGATTGACCAGTAACGCAATGTCAAAAACGTTGACATTTCAATACATCATATCGACCATCTAGGCATATAGGCCTACAACTCTATGTCAAAAATGTCGATATTTGAAATCGGCATAGCGAGCACGCGTTTAAGAAAGCATTTTCATGAATGTTTTAATGCTAAATAATAATTTCAAACGAGAAATATAATCATAACCCATTTTAACTACATTTCCATTAGTAGGCCTATTAGGTCTACCATATACCATGATTGCGATAAAAGCTTTTGGTTTTACAACACTTTTTGTGAATGTTTTGGCCGAATGCCTTTTTATTTGCAATGTTTGTCTGGCTTTCAACTTTCACGTTTATAATGTTTTCTGCATACTTTAAAAGGTAAACTGCTTTAAAGCATTTTTCGTGAATGTTTTCATGCAGTGTTTTAAAACGCTCTTTATAGCATGATGCCTATATGCGGTAGGCCTACTGCATAAACCACAATCTAATTTAAAGCCATAAGTGTTTCGTTTTCTACTTTTGAAATTCGGTTTTGTTAGGCTATGTAAATTTCCGTGTTTTTCAGTTTTCTTGTGACCTCTCTGTGTTTTGCCCGTTTAACATAGGCCTATAATAAGCCTACCTTTTTTTCGTTTTAATACAAGAAGTTTATTCAAGACATATTACAACTTTTACCCCCACTTTTTACACGTTTATTTGATTGAAAACAACAACAGACACTTTTTAAATTTTTGTTGTTGTATTTTATTCACTTTTATGCGGTACAAAATATTTTACAACTTTATTGTGGCTTTAGGCCTATAATAGGCCTATGACTTGTGTACGTGTTTGATATTCCGTAAAAAGTTAAAAATAAAATATGATAACAACAAACAATTACAATAACAAAAACGGAATATTGAGTAATGCGACACATCAGAATCTTTTAAAATATTACTTGGGATTCCTGTGGTGTAGGCCTAGCTATAACGGCCGTTAAAATACCTATCTTTGGCGCGGACGGGCCGCTGTGGTGCCTCTCAAGCACCAGCTAAAAAGAAAAAGCAACGAGTAGTAACAACATCATGTTTGCGGTTCAGAAAAGGACAATGAACATAAAAATGCAATATTTTGTCAACACCAAAAAAAAAAAAAAAAAAAAAGAAAAAAAGAAAATCACCAAAAACAATAAATAAAAAACATTGCATTATTAAAGAAAAAATATGAAAATTAATACAAAACAGAAATCGCAATTATCATGATTTATGTCTCAATTTATTTTTCATTTCATAAAACTTCCTGATTATCTGCTAAAATAATTGCTGGTCAGTTATTCTATCCTAATTTTAATGTTCTGATGTCCGCAAATTTTAATACAGAGCATGATCTTTTTTTATACGGAACAGGACAAAATTGTACTTAAATAATCATGGTTTCGTTCGCGGCAACACGACCATGCACTGTGCAACTTATTCGCGTAACCTGTCTGTCTGTCCGCGCGCCCTGTCGCTCCTCAAACGCCGACGCGACGTCGCGGCCTTGCCGGAAGCTCTGCTGCACCATGGAAACAAGACTGCCGCAAATGGCTACACCATGTGGATAAACATATGCCGAATGTGCACGGATAATTTTTTCATATTGTATATTTTACCTTCTAAATCACCAAAAAATGCCAATCTGCTGCAGTTGGACGCCCCTTCTCATTTTCTAACTTGACCAAACGTCACAAGTCACCGGATTATATATTCATGGAATAATCTTCAAAAATGGACCTAAAATCCGCTGTATTTTTCTAAATCGCGATTTTCGGCAAGTTCACTTTTGACCACTTTTAACCATTTTGGTCCGCCATAGCGTCTAAATGAAGCATCACTGAGGTAAGTTTTTAAGTCAAACGTTTAGATATGGCCAAAATCTAGATAGTGTTTTTTCATTTTTTAAATTAGGGCCTAGAACTTTTTTTATTTTTTATGATTCAAAAATTTTAACACGGGTCACACGTTTTTACTGATTTTTTGCCTATATTTTAAAAACTAAGCAAAATTTCGAAAAATAAAAAACACTTTCTAGATTTATTTGTCTAAATTAATAAAATTCATGTTTTACAGTTTTGATTTTCAAATAATTTTTTATGGCGGACCAAAATTGTTGGTCAAAAAAGCCGTTTTTTTGGATTTTCTCGAAAATTGTACTTTTTGACCCCAAACTGACATTTTAAATGGATTTATGAGCTCATTTCCGTTCAAAAAATGTATACTTTTATATACTTTACATAAATAGTTTTCGAGTTATGAGGTGAATAATAATGGATAATTAGTGATCCTGTGTGCCTCCTTAATTTGTTGGATATCCATATTTCGCGGTTTGTGGTTCTTTATAATCCATAGGCCTGCGGGCAATCTAGTTGGATATCCGAATTTCGCGGTTTGTGGTTCTTTGTAGCCATGCGGGGCAATCTAGTTGGATATCCCTATTATTAAGCGGCGGTTGTCGGCGTTCTTTCGCGGTTTGTGATTTTAATTTCCCTTACCAAGCCCTGCTCTCTATCGGGAGCTAATTTATAGTATGGTGAAAATAGGCCTATGCCTAGGCCTAAATGTGAATAAAAAATCAAACATGTTTGTTTGATGAAAAAAATATAATATCACAATAGCAATGGATGTTCGAGATGGTGTTATTCTTGATTTATGACAATAAATTGGTTAATAAAACATTTTAAAAAAAGTGGTGGGAAGTTTCGAACTTGAGCAAAAGTTCATAAATGGATTAGAAGTCCAGGACCTTAACCGCTTCGCCACGGGAACGACCCGATATAACGACGTGTGAAAGTGGAGTATTTATTAATATGAATGTATGCTGTGGTCCGGAAAGAATAAAAGAATTGCGAAAAACTTGATTTTTTGGCGAATGGGATCCAGAATTTGTATGTAGGGTATCCAGGAAAATGCTAGGGTATATTTGAAAGTGAATCTCAAAAAGTAGTGCGACAGTGACAGCCAGGTATGGCTGTAGCAGTGTCGAAAGATTGTGGATATCAGTATGATTAGCTATGATTTTCCACTAATTTTGGCTATGAAATACCGCGTGAAATAAAGCAAGAATGTTTGTTTATTATCAAACAATCGGATTGACTCTAAGATTGGTGTAACGTTTTGAATAAATGAGTTATTAAAATATTACACTTTGGACAGTAAATAAGATTTAGCATGGTTTTAGATATATTTTGTACCCAGCGAAAAATATCGTAGAACAATAGCGTTTTGTTTCGTGTAAATATAGTCCCGCGGTGCATCTGTTTATTCTTCTTTATCAGTCGTTTTTTTTTAAACTTGCTGGTCATGCTACCGCGTGACTCTAATAAAGTAGTTTGCTATCAGCAGTAGGTAGTTGATGACGAAGCTTGCTATCAGCAGTAGATAGTTGATGATGTAGTTTGCTATCTGCAGTAGTTTATAGCTAGATAGTTTAAGCAATGTGCTTACAGTAATACACAGTTGAAGTATAAGTAGTGTTCGGTAAATAGTGTGTTATCAGCAGAAATGACCTGAAGCAGTATTAGATACTGGATGAAAAAGTAAATGTGCTATCAGCAGAAGATAGTTGATGAAGTACATGTAGTTTGCTATCGTCAGTAGATAATCATACAGCAGATAGTTGATGAAGTAGTTTGCCATCGTCAGTAGATAGTTTAAGCAGTGTGATATCAAACTGAGCGTATAAAGCTCACATCTTTAGTCTGCAGACTAAAACATGTTTTGTTATTTTTGCAGTTTGAACAAGACAAAGCGACAGCGTGAAATCCTGCGAGTAACCCATGAGAACCAGGCTATATTAAGACGCATACTCTCTAAGGAAGCCAACTACAACCATTTACAATGGGAACATGAATGGAGGGTAATTATCATCATGTCATAAATTTTGCTGACTTTGTAACTTTCATTACGCGATCACCTATATTTTTCAGTCCTGATGATTTCCTATGATCCCCTTTCAACAATGTCTTGATCTTGCCACCGTGTCCCAATATCACAACCTTTGTTCGTCTTCAAATCATATTTGAGGACCCGCAAAAAAAATCTTGTTCTACTCAACTTCTCATAAAACACCGATTGTAATCGCAGAGATCAGTTAATCAGTTTCTCAGGGCTAGTCTCACTTCCATCTGAATTTTCTCCTTCCTCGCTCACTTTTTTTCTCTTCCTCTCTTGTTCTTTTACGTTTCGCTAATTACAATACATGCTCTTGTTTCTCTCTTGCATTTTCTACTTCGTTATTTTCTTTTCTTTGTCTTATTCCATCTTGCCTTTCTAATTTGTTCCTCTGCATTAACTAGGGTTACTTTCAGTTACAACATTGTGTGTCAACTAATTTCTCAGTCAATGTAAGTTCTTAAAAATCTGTCCCTTTTTGTGTTTCCCTTACCGCGAGATCTTTGCTTTTGAAACATTGTGTGCTTTCTCCATGGCTCATTCAGCACATTTTGTGATCTCCATACTGTTGTTGATAATAGTGTTTATTTTGCTAAGTAAAACAAATATGACTCTTAATATTATCAAGAAATATTTTTATCCAAATTAAGCGTAACTACTCATTTTGTTGTCTCGTCTCTGACCCAGTTAAATAAGCAATACATGAAGAATATTTCCAAATATCCTCTGAGCTCTGAGTGGATGGATTGGGAGTATGAAAACAGACGTCCTATGAAAGAACCGGAAGTGTATCGAAATCGCCAGGGATCTGTTCAGGTAAGTTCTTTATGGGACTTTTTCTGTCTCTCTTCATTCTAATAGTTTCTCTGACCTTCCTATGATCTTCTTTAAGTTTTCAAATTCACTAGGCCTCAGGGTTGGCGATTTTTTTTTTTTTATTTTAAAAAAATCGATTTATTTGATTTAAATCAGATTTTTTTTATTTAAATCGATTTGTTAGATTTTTTTTTATCCCAAGAACTGCTATACCCCATGATAAAGTCTAAAGAGACCAGTGGAATGCTAGACATATGCACAATCCTATCAGGTATTTACAAAAAAATCAAAACATGTTTTCAGATGTGAAAATTTCAAAGAAAAATTTGGTAAAATCATGAGAAAAAACCTGTTGAATTCTGCACCTTGAAAATGATTTTTTAGCAATAGATAAAATTACATCATAGAGGTATTTAATTGTATCCAAAAGGTGTAGAAACATTACAAATGAAGTAAAAGAGGCAATTCAAGATAGAAATTAACTTAAATTTATCAAAAACGGTAAAAACTGAAAAGTTGATTTAAATCAGTGGTTTAAAAAAATCATTTGATTTAAATCGTGATTTAAATCGTGATTTAAATCAATTGATTTAAATCGCGCCAACCCTGCTAGGCCTATTCATACAAACAACATTCATATAGAGTTCGGTGACCGATTGGCGTCATTGTTAAATTACTGAGTGCTCCTATCCTGAAGAGAGATATTTTCTGGTGAAATTGCGACAAAAAAAGAGAAAGGATAACGGTCATGACCCGAGTAAACATTTCATCTCACCCCAAAAAAAGTCACCCATCCCCTCGGACTGCCTGTGGTGATGTCTGGTCATGATGGATGGCCTTTGTATAACAGTTCAATATTGGGGCAACCTCAAGAAATTGATACAGGCCGAAAAACAGCCGTAACAAAGTAGAAGTTATCATTAATTATGCTTGTTTGTTAAAGGCTGGCTATCAAGATATACATATAAGTAATGTAGCCCATACACGTTCAATTATATTTGGGTAATATCAAAGATTTTAGACCCTAGATACAAAATCTACCTATTCTTATAGGATAGTAAACAGCATTTACAAAGCTGTATTTTGCAGAAATTGAACAACCAGTTCCAAATATATGAGCAATTAAAGAGTTAACAAAACAATAGAAAACAAAAGGAAATATTTCCTTTGCTTGGATATATCTCAAAAACAATATTTTCGGGTTCCGACTGATTTTGCTTGATCGCATCACAAATGTTGTTGTTGGGAAGTTATAAAGTCTTGCTGAATCTTACACCATTTTATTCTTTCATCTCTTTTTCAGTCTAGTACACAGAGTGACTCTCATAGAAGCATGATGGGATCCAACGGGAGTGATGCTAGTCAGAGGAACAGGCTCTCTGTATAGATGGCTTGAATTGGGTTCCTTCATGACAACTGGGATGGGTCATTATGCAATAGTTACAACAGGAAAATATGTATTTTATTTGTTGTACCTAAAGAATAGGAACTGAACTCATGGTGTTATTGGCGTTTTATGTGAGATTTTGCTTTGAATTTTGATTGCAAAGCTGATAAACCATTCATTGATGTGGAATTGATGAAAAGAACATGTGTCGTTGTGATCAATCTCTGCAAAATTGTATTTTTGTTACACATGTGGGTAAACTTGCTTAAGTGTTAGAAACAATCAATAGTGATCAAATAAATACAATTTGTGGAATTAATTAATAAAATGACCTAGATTAAACAAATACAAACAGATCATTTGACCACTCTGGACTTGCAAATATACAAACACATGGAAGGCCTTTTTTTACTGATTAGAGAGGATATGGATGCCTTGCAATCTTCTAAATGTCTAATTGTCCAATGATTCAATACAAAATGTAAAAATACCATTTGTAGGAACCACATTCATTTGGAGTAACCTGTATTTTTGTACCGCGTTATTATCCATTGAGGGGCTTATTGACTCTGTACTACATGTATAGTAATTCTATTGCACAGTTAGGAAGAACTTAATATCATTCATCAGTACTTATGCTAATTATCTTCCTATTATGGGCAATAGTCAAGGTCCAATGCACTTGAACCCAAACCTTAAAGATGATTTGGAACATATAAGGAATCAGAGAACTTATACATAACCAAGTTATTCATAATAGTCAGCTTCTTTATTATACATCATATATCATCTATATGTACAAAACACAATTTAATTTTACATAGTTTTTGTGATTTGTTTTATAAATGAAAATTTTCTTTCCATAATTGTTTTTTATCCACTTCTATAACTTTTGTGGCAAGAGGCTACTCATTTCATTTGGTCAAAAAAGCAAATTTGATTTTCAAATCAAATAATACATTAATACAATTGTGATCTGTTCCAGCTCCAATGACACCTCATTAATTTCACTGGACGTACCTGTGGATATATTGTAATAAGTATAAGCAATATTTACAGTGAGCAATTATTATACACTGCTGTGGCATTACATGTAGGTATTATCAGCACATGTCCCTATACATTTCATGCCAATATGAATGAGATGTCACTTGAGCTGGAACAGATAATAGATCATACAAATAAATTATTGCAAAGATCCATGGTTGAAGAGAGATTTCTTAGACATTATGTTACCCATTTCCACAAAACCAGGAACCTGGCAAAATGATTTTGATAGAGTGTGATACAGCTATAAAGATGACAGAAAGTGGGGGGTTTGAACCACATAAGTGACCCGTTCTGACAAAACCTGGTTTTATTGGAGCTGGTCACATAATATTAAACTTTATTATACAGCCTGTACCCATCAGGTTTATCATGCTTGAGACAAATGCAACATGAATCCTCTTGAAATGGTCACAACTTTTAGTGTAATAACCTCTAATATACAAATCTTGCACTTTCATGGCTTATGTCTTGTCCACAATCATGGGGAATCATTTAGATATAGACTGGCCCCCAGTCTCGGTTTGGTTCCATCTCTGGATAATGTAACAATAAATAATTACATAATGCCCTATGAAAAAAATTATGAAAAGTCCTGTAACCCCCCCCCCCCCTTATTTTCTTCAATGCCAAAAACCCATTCCTCTTCATCCACAAATCGACGCCACTAATTACACCCACCACAGTCAACCATGCAGCAATATAGAAATATACTCGTATTATAAGTGAACGCGAAAGTCCATTGAGCGCTGATTCCGAGACTGGTCCAATCTGTTAGAGATCTCCCTTCCAAATATTCGTTCAACGAAGCACGTTGTTTCCGATGTCACTTACGAAAGCCCCGCCCCAGTTTCAATTCAAATATGGTAGCACAAAGCTATGCCACGGGATGTGACGCCTTAAGATCGGATGGGACACTTGTCAACAACTGAGAGGTATTGAGCTCAAGTGGCACGCGCCTGATAGACCCATGGTACGCGCAATAATAAAAGGCAACCACTCGACTCGGACTTAGGCCTTTTGTTCATATTGCGTATATAATCGCGTGCGGTTTGCAAATGTTTGCACATTATTTAGCTAGGGAAGCCTTTCAAATATCCCAGCGCTGCCAAGTTGCGTTGATTGGTCGGATACAATATCGTTGTTTTAGTCGCTTACACAAGCGTTAATGTAGTGAAAACATGGATGTGGTATATAGAAAGATTGCGTGACTCCAAATCCGTAAAAGTGAACTCCCAGCATTTTGTGGGAACTTGAAGGCAAATTGCTTACAGACTGGGAGGGTCCATGTATTGGGTTGATTTTTAATGCTATGTAATCTACATTACCAGTCGTTCTCCATGGACCCGAGGGAGGGTCTATTTAGATACAGCCTGTGGTTAGGCACGGCAGGTACTACATCCAAACTCACAAAGTTTCAATTTCAGAAAGTTGACCAAAATTTCTGGCATGTATCTTTTAAAAACCTTGATCACAAATCTGTCAACATGTTCCAGGCTATGTGAGAAAGGGGTGCATGTTATGGAAGCTCAATACCAGTGTTAATGGCATTAGACCAGCCAGACTCTATAAACATAACATAACAGAGTAAAAGAATTATCGCTGATTTCTTTTTGCTGCATTCTGTAAAATCAAATTAATATTGAAACAGATAAAACTCACCCTTTTGTATACATTCCAATCTACAATCTGAGCTTTTCAAGCTACAGGCCATGGCCTTACATACACACAAAAATAAACATTACGTGGGATGTGCAGAGTTGTATCTTGAACAATGTAAACTTGTTTCTTGAATTTCTGATTAATTAAACAAACTTGTTGGAAAAAAAAAGCATCCAAGTATTTTTTACAAATAACAATATAGTGTAAAAAATCTATCTGCCTCCAATTGATATAGGAAGGGGCAATTACTGGCCAAGTTGTACAATAAGGTACACCACCCACAAGATGCCCTTTATTCTGTGTATGATGCACCATTCTCAAAATAATAGACAGTGCATAATCTGTGGTTACTGTTCGAACCAAGGCTTCTTTTTGTACAGCTTAATGCATACACCCCATAAAAAGGCCCTCTTACAATACAATACAATGCATGTACAGTAAAGGCATAGAGTAGGCCTATGTTCATCTAGGAAAGAGTTTTGTGACTTCATTTTGAAGTCTTTCCATGGCTTCAATTCCAAGGTCACTTTAACAACACTAAATCTAACAAGCCTCTGGATAAGTAACCCTCTCCACTGTACAATCATGTAGTATGTATAATAACTTGTTTGATGGCTGATTATTCATTCTAGTAAAGTTGTGTTAGATATGTGATCAGAAAAACACAGGTAAAGGGTAACTTCACATAATTTGCAAACCTTAATAAAACATCTGTTCATTCACATGTAAACATGTAATCTCTCCTATTCTCATGTCAGTTCTGATGATATTTTTTAACTATCAGAGACATGACTTGGACAATCCAGATTCTAAGTAGACCCTTTCCATGGGAAATCCATCACATTGGATTTTGATGCATGGGGAACATAATAGTATACCTCTGGAATTATTTTGTGGTCAATTTTTATTTGTTAATTATCACACACCAAAAAAACAATTTGGTTGTCCTCAACCAGCCTGTCTAAGACAGGTCAGTCGGTCCAATTCTTTTTTTAATTATATTTTTTTAACTAATTAGCTTAATATCTAAAGCTTAAGTGGTATTTCATTACTGCATCACAGCTTTCATGTTTTAAAATAGAAGTGTAAAGAAACTGTTTAAAGGATGTCAACATTTCTGAAAGAAACAAACCCTTTTCTGGAATATCTTATGGTAGATGATAACCAAACAATTTTTGTTGGTCTATAAGGTCACTCAGCATAGCACATCATATGGAAGTCACAAACAAAGTAGAAATCAAAGTTGGTTGGGTATTATATACTGCAAAACAATTTGGAGATATACTATTTTATCGTCTATGAGCATGGTATACAACTATGACAGAGTCCCAACTCTCCTCAATATTAAATACTGGTACAGTATTTCCACTGTGCTTAAAACTTTTCAGATTTCTTTAAGTTTTACACATGAATTTGACTTTGGTCCAGAGTAAATAAGGTCTTGTACAAACAATGGAAGAGGCTTACGCATCACACTGGAACATACAAACATTCAAACATTACAAACTAGTGCACGAGATCAAATTAATGATGCTCAATCGTTATTCTTAATATATCAATATACAAGGGAAAGAAGAATCATGCATCACACACTAGCACAATCAAACATCTCGTACACTGGTGTGAGCTCTATGTGTTGTTTGTACTGTTTATCTTGACTGCTCATATCTGGAAGTACAGCTCAACTTACCGTACTTTGCCTACATTCGACCTTGAATGATTTTTGAGTTCACACATTCATGAAAATAACTATAGATACCTGACAAGACCATTAGTAGCCCAGTTCTGAACCTTTTCATTGATCATTCATAACAATAGGTATCTGATGGATCAGTGAAGATAAAACGGGATTATAATATATCCGTAACCTTGATATAATAGTACATCTCGAGGAAAAAGTGCAATGGACATGTTTTCATTTTATGAAAATTGAGTATTTAACCCAAAAATGAAAATGGAACAATTTATTGGAAATCTGTTTTAACAGATTTTTTGGACATCTTTTTCTGCACTGTATTATGATAAATATTCAAAGAAAATATAGGTCATCCAAAAATTGTGATTTTTACACATTTTGGGGCAAAAAAGGAAAAATAAGCAAAAATATCAAAATCTGTCTAACAGTTTCATTCATCAAGTCATAACAAACGGCCTACATGCTTAATTTCTAATAAAATATTGAAATTGTGAAAAATATAGGTATTTATTGATTTTCATGTTTTTTCTTGCAAATATGCTAATAATATGCAAATTATGAAATTGCAAAATAAAGTTTCTACATAGCATACATCTTTCAAGTATGATGTTCAAAATGACAGACATCAAAAAGAGATTCGATGAAATGTAAAGGTGTAGTAACAATTTTGGAATGGACTGTCTGGTTAGGCAAAGTATGGTAAGTTGAGCTGTACCAGACTTGAGTTCTGTTTATCAGGGACAGTCTATGTAGCTCAGTGGTAAAGAGTGCTCGCCCCGCAAGCAAGAAGTCTGGGGTTCAAGTCTTTTACCTTGGTTTATCTACCTATCAATGTTATGTTTCCACCTGTAATTTCACATGATTCTTCTTTCCCTGTATAAGGTCTCATAGTTGCTGATTAAGTATGCCAACCATTTCTCCATTCAATAGTGTTAACTGGTATGGCAACTTGGTAGACATCTATGACTCAATCTGATCCACCTTTGTCCTGATTGGTTGTAAGTTTAATCCCAGCTCTGTATCACCGACTCATATTCCTCTGTTGTTATGAACGGCATGTCTATTGATCTGCAGAAATAAAGGACATGGAAAAAATCAAATCATTTGCTTAATATTTATTTAACAACCATGGAATGACAAGATCTTTTAGCATATAATGGCCAACATGTGCCTATTCAACTTCTGTATAGATATGCGGTGTCCCGAAACACATATGCTATAGTAAATTGCTGTAAACCTTTGATGAGTGTAATGTTGACGAGGTAGATAGTGGCTACACGTATATGGCAGAATTAACAAGGCATACAACATGTAAAGCATGCATACTACGCGTCGTAGGTGCCTTGTCAACATTGTGGAAGTACGCTCTTGTCAAAGGTTCATTTGGTGTACTTTAGAGAATGAACAACAATGGTAAAACAAGGCAATTTAAACCTATATTGGACTCAAAAACATACATTTACAATATGCTCCAACATCTCCAACTTCAATTTCCCTGCTCCCAGAAGATACTTCACTTTCACTCAAAAACAACAATAGAACACAAAAAGCCTAAACAACCCAAATCAGTGGACATAGTCCATTTATCAACTCTACCACCTCTGGGACATAATGCATTTATCAACTCTACCACCTCTGATTTTGTGAAAATGTTTGTTCCATAGCCTTGGAATTGTTTATGGAAATAAACAATAGTTCTGAAACTTCTATATATATATTTTTTTATAATTTGCAAAATCAGATCCACTTATTTTTTCATGGGGGTTGGAGTGAATACACGATTCTTCCTCATACACTGTTGCATCACAAGCAATTTTGCTACTTCCCACACATGAATCCCAATAAAATGTACTTACTTGATCATGATTTCCCCACAGTACACACATTCAGCTGCTATGATGTCATCTAAGTCATTTCTCATCTGCTCCTGTTCATCACGCTTGGATATAGCATCAGTGGCACTTGTTGATGGTTGCCGTTGTAAAGTAAGGTTGTTTAACTTGTGTTGCAATTCAGACATCTGTTTTTGCTTGGTTTGACTTAAGTGTGGTTCCACCTGTTGCACACAAATTGGTATCAAAATTGCCACTTCAAATATACACCAAACCGACATGTCTTTACAAAAAATATTATAATACATACATGTTCACATCTTATAATCAGGATTTTGTTATAAATTGTACAAACTTTTGATTATTCAAAATACAGAAAGTTTGCATAGATTGCTTTTCCTTGAAACAGCCATTAGTTTGTAAATTAGAACTTTTTTTTACTATGAAAAACCTAATGTTGACACTAATTTTGGCGTTTCCAGAAAAATCTGTTTTCCCCTTCCCTTCCTAAAATTTGGCATCCTGGATTATAACATAACCATTGTTAACCATTTTCTTCACACTTCTACGCTGTTTTACAACATGAATAAAGTGATGCAGTAGTGAAATACCCAAATTCACATCTATTCAAGCTCTTCTGTTCAGCCACTCAAGCAGGTCTTGGCAATGATAAAATAAAATACATCAAGGAAAACTGTCTAACTTATCCCAATAAAAGTGAGTGGATGACAAACCTTTAATGTCCTTTGAAGTATACAACCTACCTCTGATATCAGGCAATCTGAATGGAACATATGTTGACATGGGAATAGATAGAATGACCTTGTCAGCAATGGGTAGCCACATGATGCACATTTCTGTTGACCTCCTACAATACCATACCTATTAAATGAACAGACAAAGAAATGTTCAGATCAGGCTTGATTTATTTACCACAACGTAATTCATTATACAGCCAGTTTAATTTACCAGTAAAATGTCAAGCAGAATCCCTTTAACAAGAGTATACATTCGTCATTAAAATTGCTAAGTGGGATTGTGTAAATGGAGTGTCTCCCTTTTCATCTCGAATTTGAGATTTCTTCAATATATTAAATATGATATCAAAATGTGTTCTATGTTTACAAAGAAATATTATCCATAGGGTAAACCTAGGGTATGGAAACTACAATTCTCGGCAAGATCTTTGATTATAATGATGCATGCCCAGTTTATCATGCTAAATGAGCCAGGCTGCATAGCAATGAGTGACTCTCACACGAACAGAGCTAATGCTGCTTGTTCAGTAAACCAGGTGCTGTACTTCCATGGCATGATTCATTTAACCAATCAAGACCAGACTTTCAAATGTACACAATACAAATGTTACACAGGAATAAAAAGGCCAAAGAACTCTGATAAAGGGTGAAATAGCCTTAGCACTCAAACTACAGTGCTTTTTAAGCAAGTACAGTCATGATGTCAGTGAGAAATAATTGTGGCAGCTTTTAATTATAAGCGTTTACTCAAAAAGCTAGCATGCATGCTCATGTCTAAAGATGGGCATATATGGGTGTACAAACACTCTGACTCTATGCACTCACATCAATGACTGCACTAGGCTAAATCAATATACATACTTGTTTCTCATTTCTTGGATATCTGATCTAATAGCTTTAGCACTTTCTGTTGCATCTTCCATCTCAGTCTTGAGTGTTTCAATATGTTGATTATATTCTGTTAAGGAACTACAGATGGCATCCTGTAAGAAGAGACAATATATGGTTGCAGGAAATTGATGTAAGTCAACTTCTTGTATTGCAGGATAGAGCAATAAATTAGTACATAAAACATACTTATTTTCATTGTACGATGATATGCCAGTATCTGGTGAAAATGTCAATTTTCTAGCAAAGTAAGTCAATTTTGCAGACAACATCCACACAATATGTAATGTATTTCTATAGCTGGGAAAGCAAAACATTACAATGTTCTGTGAAGGAGATCCTACAAAATTCTACTCGCAACCTTCATTATTTTGACAGAACAGGTCACATGTATGCCAAAAATGAAACCATTTATTGCACTCAATCATTAATTAGTTTCAAAAATACCAGGACACATACAATTACCATTCCTCCTCAGTTTCTTAGTTTGTATTACTGTACCACAACCACATAAAATTACCAGTAATTTTGAAGTTTGTATTGCACGTTCTTAGTTTTACATACCTTAAAATGGTCAATGGTTACAAAGTCTGGAAAGAACGGTAAGATATCTTCAATCTTGAGAGCAGGACACTCCTTGAGGACCCCCATGGCCTGTTGGATATCACTCTGTTTCTGTACAACATGCTTGGCAATACGTAGCCATAATTTCTTCTTCAGTTCCTCATCCTCTTCTGGTTTCTCGGCACTCAGTTTGGCCAATTCAACATCAACCTACATTTGAAATAAAACAAAGAAGTAATATGAAATGATAGATATGTATTACATATTTTCCCTATAAAAAACATGTTTAAGCTAATAAAATATATGCATTAATTCCTAATATATCAAAATTGATACATGTGTTTCTCTTCAGTTGTTCCCCTCTATGACTAGCATTAATAAAGAATTATTTCTCCATCATGCTTTAACTAGAGAAGTGGGAAAAATTGGGGAATTTGAACCAAGACCTATACATGTAACATCTCATGCTTCAATGCCATTTGCCTCGATAAGTCAGTAACAATGCCCACCTCATAAACGGGAGCTCCTGGGTTCACTATTCCAGATTGACGAAAAACTGTCTCAAATTATTTTCAACTAGGCTTAACGTGTGTTTCTATTGGGACCATTTACCGGTAAAAAGACGGTAAAGGGATTAATTCTGCTCAATAGAAACTGACCTTCCCCGCTATTTACCGGTAAACAGAGGCGAGTTTTTACCGGTAACGTTTTCCTTCTTGAGGAAGGAAAATAGCGGGGGGGACGCTTACCGATAGCGTCAATAGAAACTCACTCCGTTCGATTGAATGCGCATACAGGGAAGAAAACGGAAGTTGAGGCGCGAAATTGACCTCTGCATCATCAATGAGCTAGCTTGTTTATGTATTATACCATGATTATAC
Organism: Amphiura filiformis; assembly: GCF_039555335.1. Lineage (NCBI taxonomy): Eukaryota > Metazoa > Echinodermata > Ophiuroidea > Amphilepidida > Amphiuridae > Amphiura > Amphiura filiformis. The sequence continues at coordinate 71,207,571 of NC_092633.1, forward strand.
CATTCCGTTCGCAAAAATTCTTAGGCCTAATCACATACAAATATTTGACTCACTTGCTATAAATAAAGTAAATGGAAGAAATATTCATAACTAGCGGGAGACCCGAGCTTCGCGCGGGTCCCCGCTAGTTGAGTAAACGGGAGCGGTTAGTACACGGGAGTGGTTAGTAAACATGATAAACGGTGATGATGATAATGATGGTGTCTTCGTGTAGATTATTCATCCAGTATAGTAATGAGCATGTTAGCTCGATAATCATATGTTAGCTCCTGTCATATTAACGAAGCTATATAAATAACTTTAAGTGAATATCCAGACCTAATCCAGAGATAATGTTGTTACTCACTCAATCCCTCAGATTTCCTTTGAAACAGCTTGTGACAAAATGGTTGATCTTTAACTTTATCCCACAAACATAAAACATTAATATTAGAAGAGGTTGCTAGAAAAGCAGCAAAACATTTTAAGCGAGCCCGTGTTAATAGCTAGGCCTACATTATAGCCAGGATTTATTTGCAGGGGTCGTAGAATTTCCAAAATGTGGACTTTCAAGTTCCACTAAAGTGGGCTCACCCACCCCTATCATTTAATCTTTTTCGGGCTATACTGAACACTTTTTTGCAAATCTGTCACCCAATAACCCCCCCCTTTTCATCAGCTTACACCCAATGATCCTCCAGAAATGGCTTCAAGGCCTTTGCTTTGACCCAGTTTCCAATTCTGAGGGGACACAGCCGGCTGCACGGCGCGCAACACAATGGTGCTTCGTGGCCATTCAAAAAGGTGGCGGCAAAAATCTTCCGAGTGTGACCCCCCCTTCCAAATCCCTGGATCCGCCACTGTCTCAGAGAAGCAGTCAGTCACGTACACACCCAGACAAACATACGTAGGCCTACGCGCGGTAAGCCAACATTAAATGCGTCCATGCCATGCGCCGCAATGCGCGTGAAACCATGGTGCTGTGTACGCGCAGGTGCGTGACTCGCCACTTACCGCGCATGTTGGACACCGCTTGCATTTGACGCGTTTGCTGTCATGAACTGAACCATACGGTTATTGACCTCAACGGCCTAGCAACCGAAAATTTATTTTGTTATTTCCATAGTGACTGAATAGTTTTGCAAAAATGAACGTCAGATGGTTTAATGGCAATATGTACCCGATCAATGTATGAATAAATCAGAGCTGAAAGTGAAAGCATCTCGGAGACTGCTTCTGGACAAGATTTAGTGACTTCCTTTTATTTATATAGATGCATTATCCCTGCATTATACATATTATGCTAAATATTTAACATGAGTTATGATTTATGACCCTAGTAAAAGCCATGAAATAAAACAACAACAACAACATCAGCGGATGAATTCAGCTGTGCATGCGAAATAAATAGAAATCAACTCGGATCCGCGGCGGTGTGTGCTTCAGAAAATTAGAAAGATTTCATGAATTTAATATTATGTTGTTGATGTTAAATTACTATTCGATAAAAAGAATATTAACTGAAATTAAACTGTGAAAGATTAAATTCTAAGACCTATTTTTTTTGCGCGTAACAATACTGAGTACTCACATCGATATCACTGAGGGGGATTTCCCAATGGCGTAATTTGATGTACGAGAACGAATGAAAACGCTAATAAAAAAACATTATTCTTCAGTCTTCTTTTCTCGTGTTTGCTACCTCATTTTTAGCCAAACAATTAAGAAAATACTACAATATTAAAATCAACAATGCTTTGCAATTGACCCGGGGATTGACCCCAGAGCACGACCTTTCGCCGGCAAACTTTTAAGGTGTGTCAATTGGCGCTGTTCATCAGTGTTTACCGGTAAACAACGTGCAATGGAAACTGACCGTTATCCGCCTTTCGCCGCTATTTGACGGTGAAGAGTTTTACCGGTAAAATGCAGGGGACTCAATAGAAACACGCTATTAGCCTTTGTACCCAATAACTCACAGTACCAACTCCACATACCTGTAATGCTAGATCCACTGCTTCTTCAAACAGACCCATTGTTGTGTAAATATGTACACACGCCCTCTTGTGGTCATGCTCAGCATTCAATCTCAGGGCATATTTCAGGTCATAGTGAACATTCTCTGCAATCTAGTAATGTTAAAAAAGATGAGAAAATACAATCAATGTTAGTTCAGGAATAAGTCATTTACCAACTCAGCACATCACCATATGAATATAAGAAGTGTAAAGTGCATAGGAAGATATGGCTTAATTTTGTAGTAAGCATACATGGTGTTGAACATTAATTATGCATGCTACATAAACCAGTATTCATAAAGCCTTGTGTACAGCAGTTGATTCATGCCAGTGGCATTCAAATAATGGGTACATATAAACACTATGGCATCCTACATCGTCAAAACAATGTCCTCCAAGTTGAACTCACAGAACAATATATCAGGTATGATTCAATTGCTATTCTAAAATACTTGTGGCCAGTTGTTACTGCCATTCTGGGCCCGGTCCTCGAAACTAGGTTGTAAACTTACGCAGTTGAATGTCCTACTCAATGGACATATCACACAATGTACATATTAGAATAAGATCCCTGGTTGGTTTATCAGGGTTTATCGTAAAGACATGAAGATTTGTAATCATATCATATCATTAGATAATAATACACTTATGGCATGGACATATTTCTGGTGTAATTATCAACGAGCACAAACTTCCTGACCCTTTGTGTAGTCTATCAACTCATTTGGTAGAGTTCTAACCAAATCTTGTTCAAATCTTTGCTGATAAGTGATATGCTCATGTTGCAGTATTACATGATCCACAGGGCTCAACAGGTGCCACCTTTTTTGAAAATATAACCCTTGTTTGTGCAGTAGGTACAGCTGCAATCTAGGTTTGATATTTACATGGTCACACAGTTTTGTTCATTAGTTGACATACAACCTGTGTGAAAATGATTTTCTGAGCATACTCACATCTCCTTGTTGCTCCAGGTATCCCATGAGTTGTTCTGGTTGGTGTTTGGCATACAGAGATAACAGGTAATTATGGATAGCTTTCTCTGTATTACTGAGTTGCATCACACAAAATTCAAGGTATCGGATGGCCTCATTGACCTGGAATGGGACATGTTTACAGACAAAACATAGGTTTAAATCAGTCACCCACAATCTAGATCACAGTTAATGATGGCAAATAATGGAATGCAATTACTTGGATTAAAAATGTTGTGGGCTAATGTTAAATCCTATTTTGATCCCAGTTATGTATCACTTCATCATTTCATTATGCTCTCTGCTAACTTTATTTAAAGTGTTATGCTATGTGTAATGATAGCGTGCACAGAGTATTATACACAAACCCTGATGACATAGACTGAAGGCATGCTCTTTTGCTCTCCATGTGTGACAAACCAACATGGTGGATTTACCATAGCATTATACATGGGGAAATTCTAAGTTGGACTCTATTTGGGTCTATTTTCCTTAGTTCATTCAGATACTTTGTATTGGAAATTTTTTAACTTGATACCTGTGAAAAGTATAATAACTCCATTTCCAATGTTTTCTTACCTGGTTTTTCTCTGGACTGTGATCTAATTGCACCAATGCAGGAATGAGTCTTTTCGGGTCTAGATCACGACCCAATTCTATCCATGCTTGGCACAGCCCTGAGGTATATGCTGCATCAGTACCGGTGAGAATTTGTAAAACAATTCTACATTGCGAGGTTTACGTAGCACGTCCAGGGCATTCTCATAGCCCTCATGTTGTATGTGATGGCTAATGACTCTCTCATAGTCTGTTAGAAAACAAGAAAAAGTTGTGTATAATATCGAAATTTTTTGATGTGTTACATCTTGAGATATAATGCCGATTGACCAAGAAATGCATCAGGAGTAATCTCCCCTCTCCCATCAAATCATTGCATACCTTAATGTATACTATACAAACATGACCATACACAGGCAATATAATACTGAACAACACTCTGTCATTATATTTCTCTTCTGTAAATATTTTAATATGTAAACACATGCCTCATTCAAATTTGTCTCACATGATTGTACATAACCAATATTAAATATTGATGGTTGATAGTGAAATGGCCAATATTATGCTGGTGTCATACTTTCCTGCCGCTTGCCGCTTTGAAGATGATTTTGCTCCACTGCGCAGTGGCACCAGAAATGCTATCGGTGACCAGCGGCAAGCCGATATATCGTTCACTCCACCGCTTTGCCGCAGCGGCAGCACCACTGGGAGTTACTCGGAGTGGTGCCGCTCTGACGTATGAGAACAAAATATGATTTTGGATCGGTGATTAGCGGCAACAGTGGCTTTCAGAGTCATGCCGCTGCCACTCAGTGGTGTGCTGCTCCGCTTGCAGACAAGTGCAAGCGGCATGATGAAGTGTCACACCACTCAGTGGCAAGTGGCAGAAAGTATAAAACCAGCATTAGTTTACCTTTCATTAGCATAGCAAAGTAGACCATGTCTTCTACACCTCCATGGCTAGCAATGAGATCATATACAGCATTTACATTGCTACTCAAACAGTCCTAAACAAAACAAAATAAAAACAAACATTATATGCTGTATAATCTAGTATCTGTCAAAGAACTCTTGTAAATACCCGGTATGCAAACCTTAAACATGAGTCAACAAGTACTTAAACTGCCATAATTTAAAATTAAATATCAGTTGAACTGCTCATGATCGAATGTTAGTCAACAACTGAAGAAGCCAGAAGAAAGGAGTGTCCTTCATTGCAGACAATTATACATATACACCCCACCCATACACATACACCCCCACCAACAAACTTATTACCTTGACTGACTTTTGAGCCAAGAACTTCTGGAATTCTTCATGAAGGCTATTGTATGCTTCTTTAGCATCCTGTTGAGGGCGCAATTCACCGAGTTGATTAAGATAGAGTTCAATCAGCCACATCACAAGCATGGTCATCTGAGTTTTCTCCTGTTAAGTTCAACAGCATTTTACAAATATTACTTTAATATGAAAATACAGGTAGCCTGTTTTGGAGTGGAATTTTAACCTCAAAATTGCGCTCACCTAGAACTGTTTCATTAGGTCGCCTATGGTCTTCAGCAGATGGTGGCAATATGATAACTTTCTGTCTATCCTGATTGTAAACAAGGTACATGTTATCACAGCATGAACATCTTCTGAAGATGCTAATTTACCAAAGGGAAACATATCAAGTCAATGCAAAATATTGTAGGGTTGAGGTCAAAATTCTGCAATCAATTTTCATACCATTGACCACTATGTACATGTATGAATATCCAGTGGTATTTTTTGAGCTGTTTATCAATCGCTGAGTAGGAAAAAACCCATGTACATTGTAGCTATGTCTAATGTAACAATTTTGTCATCTTACATGAGACACAAAAAATGGTTCAAAATAAACAGGATTTACAAAGCAAATAGTGTCGGTTGTTTACAGACATTTATTACAGTTTAAAGGGAAGTATCAGAAATTGTGTTGGGGCATTTTTTTCAAGTTGACACACAAAAAATAATTTTGCAAAATTGCAAATACAAGGTTTACGTATTGGACCCACGTTTTACATAGTAGGTTTTGCATTTGACCTTTGAAATTACATGAGGTTTTCCTATATCCAGCGATGCACAGCGTCATCATCCCTATATCTTGGTGTAAAAAATTGCCATGATAGTAGGGCGAATCAACAGCACGGTATAGTGATTTTGTTCCGCCATGATTTTATGGTTTCGAGATAAAGGCCGAGCACTTCAGGCAAAGTATAACACTCCACCTGTACCTTTACGAACACCACCTGTGTACAATAGATACGTAACGTTTCTATTCCACGCATGCTCGAGTGGTATTGCTTGTTAGATTGCTTGAACATTCAATATGGACTTGTCCAGTTTAGTATTTAGGTTACCAAAACAAGCTTCACTAATGAAATCAGATGTGAGCAGAAATGGCAAATGACAACCTAATCACTAAACAAAGAAAAGCGCAAGTTCTAAGTGATCAATAAACCGATAATCAATAACAGTAAAAGTTTGAGAAAATGAAATGATCATGCTTTCTATACCTGCGATTTGAGTCCACCTAGTTTTTTAGACAGGAACATTTTGAGGGCACTAGTCTGCTTTGCTTCAATAAATTTCAATGCTACTTCCTCAAATGATTTCTCGGTCATGGCAAAGTACACAGCACTTTTTTCAAACCTGTAAATTAAAACAAATTTAAACATTCACATGCAATAATGCTCACATAGTATTCTTTCAAAATCAAGATAAGCTGAAGAGGTAAAATCAATGGGTTGAAACAGAAGGATGATTTCAATGTTTTTGCATATGTTCTCACATGCTTTATTTTGGTGTGTGGTTACTTGTGTGCATGCATTCTTCATTGACAACACACTACATGCAAATATGATCAAACCTTGTAATGCTTTTGCATTTGTGACACCAGTTAAAGGAAGGTGACCTGATATATTTGGAAAATCAAATTCTTTAAAACTTAAGGGATCCAAAATGAGCGTTTATGCGTTTCGACAGTATTTTTTTGTGGGACATGAGAGCACCTCAGACCTATCGATTGCATTCTGAATCTGAAGCATGTCTTTCTGATATCAAATAATTTTCATTTTTTTAAATCACAATATAATACAAATTTTATGACAAATTATAAAAATTTGATATTTTTCAAATTTTTGATATATAACAGTCCTCGAAGTAAATTATATAAATCTAATGATATATTCTTAAAGTGTATGTAGCAGGGAGGAAAAGCCGACGGTCAATTGAAAATTTTGACCTTTCATATTGAAGATATGGATTTTTTCCCAAAAGACCTAATTTGTTTTGGTGTTTTGGGAAAAAAATCCATATCTTCAATATGTAAAGGTCAAAATTTTCAATTGATCGTCGGCTTTTCATCCCACCTACATACACTTTAAGTAATCATCAGATTTATAAAGTTTACTCCAAGTACTGTTAAATATCAAAAATATCAATTTTTAATGATTTGCCATAAAATGTGTATTTAATTGCGAATTTCAAAAAATCAAAATTATTTGATATCAGAATGACATTCTTCATATTCAGAATGCAATTCGATATGTCTGATGTGCTCTAATGTCCCAAAATAAATACTGTCCAAACGTTCATACCCCAGCCCTGAAGTATAACATAAAATGTCATCCCTTTCAAGCACTCATGCAAAAAGAACATGTAAATGTTTTTTGTAAATGTGACTAATTCCTAATGGAATTACCGACATTTATACAGCGTGATATTGGTAGTCTACGGTGTTTTTATTAATGATAATCATCATGATCATGTAATATATTGATTTCAAGTGAAAGGCCCTATTTTTCTCGTAAAAATATTGAAATTAGAAGTTCCAACTCAGTGTATTTCCGAAGATATCATCAAATAACTGCCTAATTAGTCTCAAATATGGTATACCATATTTGAAACTAATTTGACAGTTTTTTGATGATTTCTTCGGAAATATACCGATTTGGAACACCAAATTTCAATATGTTTATGAGAAAAATATGAGCTTTCATCTGATACCAAAATCAGCATTTTGATGAGGTAAAGTGGAGGGATGAGATTGTCAATCAGGTTACCCACCTTTAAATTGAAGAGTGCACTAATAAGTGTTTATGTGATATCAGAATAAGGTATACTAATCGTCCATTCCATTTATCTATTTACGTTTTTCATTTATATCCTTTGCTTATCGCTTCTATTCAGTAGGAGTGGTTTAGTTCGTAGACACACTGATTGGACAATATCATGACTTCGACTGCTATCTATCAGGTCGTAGATGACCCTATGTCATCACGACGTGTAACATGCTTGTAGATGTGCGTGTATGTAGCGTGTTGTATGCGTAGACCTAGTGCTATACTCGCACAGGCTTGCAGTAAGCGCAACTGAAGACGTGAAGTTGTAAACAAGTTTTGTTCATCATGTTAGAACAAGGGGAGTTTTTATGATGATAACTTAATTCTTGCTCATTTAAATAGTTTATAGTTAATAAATTAATTGTTAACTGAATCTGAATGATGCGCCAGCATCCACTAGTCAAAATATTGGACCTGCCTGTCGTCTTTGACACGGTAGAAGATATGGTAAAAACAAAAATTCTATTGTTAATTCTCTAAATTATCCTCCATTTTGGAAATGACTGGCAGAATTCATACAAATCGACTTACACTTGTGTATCAAAGAAGTGTTGAGCCTGTCTGGTTAATACTTGATCCAGATTAGCTGCATTATCCTGACAGTAATCTTTAGCTTTGTCAAAGTCTCCTTTATCCAGATACATTCTCCATACATCCCTACAAAGTCAATAAATGCACCATGTTAATTATTGCACTATGGCTAATATACATGTCACAATATAATATACATTGTATCATTTCGGTGAACTGAGTCCAAAATTCATGCTGCTACATTGCACACATGTGGCTCTCACTGTATTGAAACTGGTACCTTGTGAACAATATGTGAGTACCCTAACCACTATGATACAATCTGCTGTTTCCTTTCGCCAACCTGTTGCTTTGATTTTCGCCTTTAAGCGCTCTCTGTTAAATTCTTAAAATCAGATTTGAGTAAAATCGGTTTTGATCACTGATCACCTGTGTGGTCAGATAAACATAGGTGCCAATACAATAAGATGGTACTACCGTGACTTCTCTCTAGTCCGATTGTTTTCTAGTCCGAAGGGTCGCTAGTCCGAATACCAAATTAAAGTTCGCTAATCCGAAGGCTCTCAAGTCCGAATATAGAATAAGGGTTAGCGTTAGGGTTAGGGTTAGCGGGCCTTATTATATATTCGGACTAGAGAACCTTATTTATTATTTGGGCTAGCAAACCTTCGGACTAGAGAACCCAATATTCGGACTAGCGAGCCTTTTTCAGACTTCAGACTAGCGAATGGTAAACTACATGTTCGGACTAGCGAACCTTCGGACTAAGGAGCCTTTGGACTAGAGAACTTTCGAACTAGAGAGTTGTCGCCGGTACTATAATACAATAGGGCTGTAGTACATCACCTGATACACAAAGATGTTTAAAACAGCAAAAATACTGGGATACTGGTATGAGCTAAATTTGCTGGTATGGGCTGCAATTTTTGAAATATCCTTAATAAAGACTACTGTGTACCATGTTCAAATTGCAAAACATGTGTTTGCTTTGGTTTGAAAAATGAACAAGGTCAAAAATAAATAACTAGAGCAACTGTGCCCTTTGCAAGGGCATGAGGTAAGTTAGGCGGATGATTGTGACGATCTGATTATGCAGCAATACTGTGCTGGATAAGATAAGGATCATTGCCTTTAAATTTCAGCTCAATTGAAGCATTTTGAAAACTTGACCTTTGACCACTTTATTGCCCCCTAATGACCTTAACCCTTTGAACCCTGGCCTACCACATAGTCCCGTACATCCAACCCTGAGCTTCCTAATGACCTTGAAAATTGCCTCAGCATTGTGCCCGTCACGCCAAAACAAAAGGTCTCCGACCCCTGAGCCCCGGTCTCCCAGATAGCCAAAGGATTCCGATGTAAACAAAACATATCGCAATTGATGTTACGTGAGCCGCTTTAGCGACTCTTCTTGAGTTTTGACACACCATGGTAGAAGCCTCTATAGTGGCTCGTCGGGACTACGGTACAGGTTACCGTGAGCCACTATGGCGGCTCGTCGGGTTCAAAGGGTTAAATGAATCTTAAAATGTTTTTAAAATGTTCAGAACATCATAAGGATCATTGCATATAAATTTCAGCTCAATTGGAGCATTTTGAAAAACTTCACCTTTGACCCCTTTATTACCCTACCCTTAATGACCTTAATTGAATTTTAAAATATTTTTAAATGTTTAGAATGTCATAAGGATCATTGCATTTACATGACCCCTTAATGACCTTAAATGAAATTTAAAATATTTTAAAATGTTAAGAATGTCATAAGGATCATTGCATTTAAATTTCAGCTCTATTGCAGCATTTTGAAAAACTTGACCTTTGACCCCTTTATGACCCCTTAATGACCTTAAATGAATTTTAAAATATTTTTAAAATGGCAAGAATGTCATAAGGATCATTGCATTTAAATTTCAGCTCAAAGGGAGCATTTTGAAAAACTTGACCTTTGATCCCTTTATGACCCCTTAATGACCTTAAATAATTTTAAAAATATTTTAAACATGTTTAGAATGTCATAAGGATCATTGCATTTAAATTTCAGCTCAATCAGAGTATTTTTGGTTAAAATGACCTTTTTTGACCCCTGTGACCCCTTGGATGACCTCTGACGTTAAACAACCCATAGCTTTTGTAGCCAGCTACCCAATACTGCTTGTGACTGAGTTTGGTCAAAATCCGATCAAGGATGTGGAAGTAGTAGCAAATTGTGAGAAAGAAGAAAGAAGAAAGAAAGAGGAAATGGCAAGAAAGAAATAAGTTAGGCTGCCCGCCTAACTTAATGAGTTATGCCAGAAAGACTATTTTACCTTGATTCTTTAGTGACCTTGTATCTAAAGACAGACTGCTCTGTGTAACACCATATTGTCTTCTTGATATGATCTCTGGTCAACCCCAGGAGACGACCAAATCTCTAAAAATAATCACATAACACAATATTACAATACAGAAAAAGCTGACCAGAATTATTGTTTAATTTAGTTTTAAGTTCTGTGTATTTGTTGGTTTTTTAAACAAAAGACATCCCCCATCCGGAAGGGGGGAGGGAGGGTACTCAAGTTTGGCTTGGGTAGGGATATCCCTCCAAGAATTTGAAGGTGGACCCATATTTATATCAATTTCTCCAGCGTATTGGATCCATTTTATATAAATTTTCCAAGAAAATTGGACCCATTTTTATACCCGAGGCCCAGACTTTTAGCCACTCTTAACACATTGTGAAATGTTTATTCAATTTCCAAAATATTTGAAATCCAATTTCTACTGAAATTGGGATATATTTTATGAACATATTTTTAAAAATTTCCCATTTTTATACCAAAATTCACTGGGAAAAGGGGACCATCAATACACCTTAGGCCTGAAACTGAGACCCATACATGCGGCACATCCCTGTAAGGTAATTTATACCAAGTACCCCCGGTACCCCTCTCACACCCATGTAATTACAACACTTGTATCAAAATGTTGTTGTGATGAGGTTAGATGCATAAGTGGGAGTTCAGTTGATACACATATAATATAACCCCAGGTCCATTAAATCACCCTGAGATAAGCAAATAACACAGAGAAAACATCTACCTTTTCATTCATTTTTAATGTATGAAACAATTAGGTCATACTTACAGATTGGAAAATTTCTTCATCTACAAGTTGCTCATTTAAGACACACATCACCTTCATTCTGTCATGAAAGAAATCAAGTACTGAATGCATTAACATGTGTTACAGTGCTGCAATAAGCACTTTGCTTTGGACCTTGGAATATCCCTCATGGCTACGCCCCTCAGGATATTCCTCAGTTCCAGTGCTTGTTGTTTTGCACTATTTTCAGGTGTAACATAAACATTATGCAAACATGTCTAATCCACCTACTCTCTATGATACCACATATCATTCAATTCCCCCATTGTATATAATTATGATAATATAAATTCCTTATTATTGAAATTCTTTGAAATACCAGGCAGATATATTTCACTTTTTGACATTTAACAATTGAACCAAGATAAATGATAATGACCTACAGCAGCCACATATGGAATTGTGTGACTATAATATGGTTGATAGCTCACAGAAATCCATTATTCTCAGTTTGATCATTCTTGGAAACACCAGATTGCCACATTTGAAGCAACGATAATGGCCTACCTGTCTTGAAACAGCAGCAACACATGGAATTCTGTGACTACAATGGACAATGGTGTTGGAATTTGTGAAGCTTCTGATTCACTCATTGGATATGGTAGGAGTCTGCTTTCTGTGGTAAGATTATCCTTGGACTTGCTGGTGAAATCAAAACCACCATAATATACACCAGGACCTACAGGTACAAATATTACATAATATTAATTTGATGTTTTACGTGCAATTTGACTTATGCACACTGCTCCTAGTGTTTTAGAGCCAGGTACAATCAATTAATTTCCCTGCATGCTGAGTGAGCGTATTCCTGGCCCTGTCCTTCCTCGCAAATTTCAGTAAGAGCCTTAATACTCTATACAACAAAAGTGACAATATTTTGAACATACCTGTCATCCACGCAAAATTTGCAGGAGGTGCTCTGTATTTGGAATAGTAGAATTCTACTTGACTGTAACCAAAATCACCAGGAAGTTCCAAAAAACTTGCTGCAAATGTAACAAAACATCAAAAACAAGGTATTAGTTGCTGATTTCACACTGTGCATACAATCATGCCTCCTTTCTTTTGAGTGTGTGTGTATGTCTCAATTGCTTGTCTCTTTCATAAACTTGTAATATAAGGTTATGAATGTTGCATCGCTCCATTTCTCAAAGCAATGCAGCTCCTTCGCACTCATATATAACATAAGGGTTCTTGGATTGTAGGACTCTTAGTACTTCAGGGGTCAATTTCAAAAACTCATAATTTCATTTAAAGCAACCAAATGTAATGTTCCCTTTATTCATTGTAACTTTACAATAGGTTCCTGATATGAATCCTATACCTACAATAATTATATGATGTATATTAATCATAAACCCTCTTACTCTTTTTTGTAAAACTGACTTTCTCAATTCTCATGTGTCATAAATTACAATGGAATTTGCAGCAAATCGCTAATTTATGAAGCCTAGTTAATTGTTACCATTAAATTGTGATATTGAATTACACCCTGTCAACACCAGCATTCAAATGACATGCTGTTTCTTGACTTGTAACCAAATGTGTTAGTTAATCTTGCATAACTATCTTTACACTTTACACTTTCCTATATATTTGTTTCATTTTAAGTCCTTGAACATTATACAAACAAACAAATAATTCTCTTACCAGGACTATCTTCATATCTTTGAAAGATTGTTTGGAATACTGGTGGTTCAGCTGAGCTTGGAATGGTGCCAACAAATTGATACATCCTACCAGGAGTGGTTGCCATGACAAAGAACCTCCTCTCTGATGGCGATGTTGAGGGTATCCTCTCTACCTCTATACCGGTAACTGGTACTGATCCTTCCTTACCAAGATTGAAAACCTGAAAGAGAAAATTTTTTATATAATGAGATCAAATGTCTTCATTTTAAACAAATTAAAGAGTCTTGAACATGTAATAAGATGAGATTTGCTTTTAATAAAATGGATATGGAATTACTTGACTTACCTGTCTCCAATACTGCTCCAAGCTCTGTTGGAAGAATCTACTATCATCACCAGCTTGTATATCAGTCTCAAAGATAAGGCCTGAAAACAAACATATAACATTAGATGCTATGCAATTTTACATAAAGCTATTGTGCACCTTAAAAATTATGAGGAAAGTGGTAGGAAGGTTCCCCAATGTTATCTTTCAGCCACAAGCATTGTAACCTAATACAATCTGATAATGTGAACTGAAACAGGTAGAAGTAATTTGAAGTATTAACTCTCAAAACATTCCAACATAAGGAAAATGCCAGAGTAACACATGGGCTTGAATGAATGTGTTACTGCTTTCTTGCCTTTCGATCAATATATGGCCTATTCCAGTTGAAATCCATACACGCTCTATGGAAGACAAGACCTTAATCTCCCACTCAGGAAGAATTTTGTTTCGCAGTGCGAGAATCAATCTTAATTCTTGCAAAATAAAAATAAATTTGCAGGAATCATTTGATCCTTGCAAATCAACATTTTGAGTCGACTACAAAGATTGGGAGAATCAACTTTGATTCATGCAAATCTGTTTACGAGAATCTTTGCGAGAATCAATTCTCGGATTCTTGCCGAAAATTCTGACCCTGTGAGTTTCAACTGGAGTCACCCATTCAGGTAACCCCACTTAAAATTCACACTCTCTGTGTGGAAGATGAAGGTCATGTCTTAATACGGGGAGTATGGATTTACTCACCTCTTGTAGTTCCCATGAGTATTTCTCCTGTTGTTGATTCACTAGCATTGGCTTTATTCCAACCCATTGCAGATATCAGGTGGCCCTGAAACATAATCAATAACATACATGTGTTCACACATTTGTTCTTTAAAGGTGTGTGACCAAAGCAATCAGAGTCCAAGTTTGGAGTTCAAATCAAGCCACTTGAATATTAGAGGCAAAACAGTGCATCAGAATGGCAAATAGACCAGTACATGTACATACTGTGGGGTTGCACACCATCATGGAAGATAATTTTGTTGTTGTTCCATATCATAAATGTAAATATATCTAAGGCCTTATAAGCTTAGATGCCTAAATTTCAATTTTGATAGGGTAAAATGGGGGACATGCTGTCAATGAGGTTGATCACCACCTTTAATTTCTAAATCTATATTCATGTTTTGTTATTGCTCAAATGAATCCAAGAAAAACAAGGCGGTTCTCGAACCACGAGTCTCGCCTGCTTTCGCGATCGCCTGCTTTTACGATTACTTTTGGTAGAAGTAAATGAACCTGCAACAACCCATGGCGATTTGCCTGTTCAATTTGAGCTTGCTTGGACCAATATTGGAATTTGACCTTTAATCCCTAAATTTTGGTGGGTCTCGGCTGGCCACACGACAGTTTTTAGTAATTTGACCTCAGATGACCCATGGGTGACCTTGGATGACCCCTAAATTACCTTCCGAAACTTTGACTCTAAATGTTGACTGTACCCACCAAGTTTCATGCCCATATGACAGTTTTAGTAATGTGACCTCAGATGACCCCTGTGTGACCTTGGATGACCCCGAAATTACCTTCCGAAACTTTGACTCTAAATGCTGACTGTACCCACCAAGTTTCATGCCCATATGACAGTTTTTAGTAATTTGACCTCAGATGACCCTTGGGTGACCTCGGATGAACCCGAAATAACCTTCCGAAAATTGTACTCGAAATGTTGACTGTACCCACCAAGTTGCATGCCCCTACGACAGTTTTTAGTAATGTGACCTCGGATGACCCCTGGTGACCTCAGATGACCCCGAAATAATCTTCCGAACATTTGACTCTAAATGTTGATTGTACCCACCAGTTTCATGCCCATACGACAGTTTTAGTAATTTGACCTTAGATGAACCCTGGGTGACCTCGGATGACCCCGAAATAATCTTGTGAACATTTGACTCGATGTAGCACCCCAAAAGAGACCATTTTTGACATAAAACCTGTTTTAGACAAAAAAAAAAAAAATGCTTCCTTCACCCTAAAAAGGTGGTTTTAATTATTCAGTTTCCTATACTTTTGTACATGAGAGACATTCTTCAAAGTCTTTTTTTGGCGTAATAACTTGGCCTACACGACCGAAATTGATATATGTAATGCATAAATATAAAAACAATATTTCATTAAATTTTTGACCCCCCTCTCAACTTTGAGTGTGTGGGAGGGGCCACATGGGGGGGGGGGTACTAGTGTGCATCCTCTGGTCATACTACCCCCTACCACATTATGTTGACCGTACCCACCAAGTTTCGTGCCCATACGACAGATTTTATTCCTCTGACCTCAGACTACCCCTGGATCACCTTGGGTGACCTTGACACACTAACCAATACAAACATGTTCTGTCTGGGGTGAAAATGCACCCACCCACCAAGTTTGAAGAACGTCGACCCCTAGTCTCCGAGAAAATAGGTTTTTGCATTTTATGCATAAATTATGCAAATTAGGTACTTAATTACCATATTTTGCGCTGAAAATCGAATCAGGTTGAGATCCTCTGTTCATACTACCCCCTACCACGTTTCATCATCATAGGGCTTAGGGAACCTGTTTTAGACATTTTTTTGAAAAAATGCTTCCTTCACCCTAAAAAGGTGGTTTTAATTATTCAGTTTCCTATACTTTTGTACATGAGAGACATTCTTCAAAGTCTTTTTTTGGCCTAATAGTCCAGTCAAAGTGGGTTTTGACTCACCACTAATTGCAACAGAATTTTTTTCACTGCTATAAATGTCAGAGATGTCCCCTGAACAGCATACAAAAAGTATACTAAAATATACTTGGTGGAAAGGTAGTTTTTGGCGGGAAAAGGTCATACAGGGGTCAAATTTCAAAATCGTTCCAATCATTTTAAAAACTATATCAAATTATTCCTCTAGTCATAAGGATTCAGAAAAAATATAGTTTGCCATATATGTGATGTACGGTTCTTGAGTTATAACCGAAAAGGTCAAAGGTCAAATGTTGGGTTCAACAGAGGTCAAAAACTAAAATTGTCCGATTTTAACCAAAATGGTCTCAAATTGTTCGACTTGCAAACATAATTCATTTAAAGAATATTTGCACTGTTTAGATTGTTTATTACATGCGTAACATCAAAAACTAGGTCGGGGTCAATAGAGTTCAATGGTCAATGACCTCTTTTACCCTGCTACCTAGGTAACGAAACATCCAAGATATGGCAAACTATTCTTATTTTGGAGTGTTTTTAAAGGACGAACACATTGAGACCATTTTAAGGAGATCGGAGCATTTTTTGAAGTTGACCCACGTGGAGCCCAAAATTTGACCTTTGACCTTTTTGCTTATAACTTGAGAATGGTACATCACAGATATGACAAACTATACTTTTTCTGAATCCTTAAGACTAGAGGAATGCTTTGGTATACTTTTTAAAAAGATTAAAGCAATTTTGAAATTTGACCCCTGTATGACCTTTTCCCACCAAAAACTACCTTTCCACCAAGTATATTTGAGTAAATTTTTGGTATGATGTTCAGGGACATCTCTAAAATGTATAAAAGTGAAAAAAATTATGTTGCAATTAGTGGTGGGTGACACCACTAATTTGTTTAGATTGACTGGACTATAATAACTTGGCCTACACGACCGAAATTGATGATATATGTAATGCATAATATAAAACAATATTTCATTAAATTTTGACCCCCCTCAACTTTGAGTGTGTGGGAGGGGCCACATGGGGGGGTACTAGTGTGCATCCTCTGGTCATACTACCCCCTACCACATTATGTTGACCGTACCCACCAAGTTTCGTGCCCATACGACAGTTTTTAGTCATTTGACCTCAGATGACCCCTGGATGACCTTGGGTGACCTTGACCCACTAACCAATACAAACTTGTTCTGTCTGGGGTGAAGATGCACCCACCCACCAAGTTAGAAGAACGTGCGACCCCTAGTCTCCGAGAAAATAGGTTTTTGCATTTTATGCATAAATTATGCAAATTAGGTACTTAATTACCATATTTTGCGCTGAAAATCGAATCGGGTTGAGATCCTCTGGTCATACCACCAGTGTTCGAAATATGCCTCAAAAAGTTACAGGCCAGCCGGGCTTGACCTTAAAAAGTTACCGGCCAGCCGGGTCGGCAACTAGATGCCAGTCAGAAAAGTTACCGGCCAGGCCAAAAAGTTACAGGCCAATGGCCGGCTGACCGGCCCTATTTCGAACGCTGCATACCACCCCGTACCACGTTTCATCATCATAGGGCTTAGGGAACCTGTTTTAGACATTTTTAAAAAAAAATGCTTCCTTCACCCTAAAAAGGTGCTTTTAATTATTCAGTTTCCTATACTTTTGTACATGAGAGACATTCTTCAAAGTCTTTTTTGGCCTAATAACTTGGCCTACGACCGAAATTGATATATGTAATGCATAATATAAAAACAATATTTCATTAAATTGTTGACCCCCCCCCTCAACTATGAGTGTGTGGGGGGGCCACATGGGGGGGGGACTAGTGTGCATCCTCTGGTCATACTACCCCCTACCACATTATGTTGACCGTACCCACCAAGTTTCGTGTCCATACGACAGTTTTTAGTCATTTGACCTCAGATGACCCCTGGATGACCTTGGGTGACCTTGACGCACTAACCAACACAAACTTGTTCTGTCTGGGGTGAAGATGCACCCACCCACCAAGTTTGAAGAACGTGCGACCCCTAGTCTCTGAGAAAATAGGTTTTTGCATTTTATGCATAAATTATGCAAATTAGGTACTTAATTACCATATTTTGCGCTGAAAATCGAATCGGGTTGAGATCCTCTGGTCATACTACCCCCTACCACGTTTCATCATCATAGGGCTTAGGGTTCTTACGAATCCCCCAGATACAGCTCCACAAGGCGGATTTCTTCAGATTTCCAACCATATTTGTAGAATCGTTGCGCATAAATTATGCAAATTAACAACTAAATGCGCATACTTTTCGCCGAAAAACTAATCAGGTGATCAGCAGATGTGTATCATAGCTGCCACCAGGTTTCGTTACCATGCGCCCGACGGATCTTGAGATAGTCTGTCCACAAACTCCGCTATCAATTTGCGCTGATTTTTGCATAAATTATGCAAATTAGCTATGTTATTTTGCATATTTTTCACCGAAAACATACGGTTACGGAGCAAACTTGGATACCCTTCCTCCCACCAAGTAGAGTCGCCGTAAGTCTTACGGTTCCCCAGATACAGCTCCGGACGGACACACACACATCCACACACACGGACGGACAGACAGAAATAGTGATTACTAAGTCCCATCCTGAACAAAGTTCAGGCGAGACAACAAAACAGGGTTGTGGCCTCATATGATAGTCCTAATATGTAAATAACTTCTATAACCCTCACCATAACTTCATTTGCATATTATGGCCTGTCATATAAAGGTCCTTATCAAAAAGTGCATGATAGTAACACTTGCAACCTTCTTCCATTCAACCATCATAAAGTTATTCTATAGTCACTTTGTATATATTTAAGATTTATTATATTCATAAACATTTAAAGTATATCCATTCCAATGTTCCCCACCTGCTCCTTATCTACACTTGACACCATCACCTTGTGTCCCCTACCTTTAATTTCTGGAGTGGTTTAGGTTTTCTTCCGTTGCGTGATAAATACAAGACCTCCTGAGATTCTGTACTAATAAGCAGATGTCTTCCTGTCGGGTCTAGGAATAATTTGTGAATTCGATCCTCACCAACACGAACCTCTGAAATGTAAGAATCATGATGAAATGTCTTGTAAATTGAATAGTGGCTATACCGAGTTATGCTGGAGGTACCCAATGTTGCAAATAGTGCCCCTCTGGAATGTGCCTGGCAAAAATATTAGGGCTATGCGTAGTCAGAGTTCTCCTTTCTTTGACAGGTCCAGTGGTAGATAATATTATGCTTCATGCATATCAATGTATATTTTTGATGGTAAAACTTCTCTACGGTCATCAATTATGCAGTTCATTTTGGGTGTGGCTCCTGTTACTCAAAACAATCCAGCTAGTAGGAATGTTCTAATACCAATTTACCATAATTCTTAAGGTTACATATTCTAGGAAAGTATGGGCAGACATCTGGGGATTGCAATTGCTATAAATTTGGTTAGCCCACAAACATGTGTTGATATGATGCATAATCCCAAACGTTCAAATTGCAAAACATGCAACTTGTTTTCACTGGCACCTGACTTGTTTTCAATAGTGTTTGGCAGTTGTAACGTTATCCCGTCCTCTCCTATTCTTGCACCTGTATTGTTAGGCAGCTATTTGATTCTCTGACATCACATTAAGGGATCTAAAATGAAGCGTTTATTGCGTTTCGACAGTATTTTTTGTGGGACATGAGAGCACCTCAGACCTATCGAATTGCATTCTGAATCTGAAGCATGTCTTTCTGATATCAAATAATTTTCATTTTTGAAAATCACAATATAATACAAATTTTATGACAAATTATAAAAATTTGATATTTTTCAAATTTTGATATATAACAGTCCTCAAGTAAATTATATAAATCTAATGTTATATTCTTAAAGTGTATGTAGCAGGGAGGAAAAGCCGACGGTCAATTGAAAATTTTGACATTTCATGTTGAAGATATGATTTTTTCCCCAAAAGACCTATTTTTTTTTTTTTTTTTTGGGTAAAAAATCCATATCTTCAATATGTAAAGGTCAAAATTTTCAATTGATCGTCGGCTTTTCATCCCACCTACATACACTTTAAGTATAAATCATCAGATTTCTAAAGTTTACTTCAAGTACTGTTAAATATCAAAAATATCAATTTTAATGATTTGCCATAAAATGTGTATTAAATTGCGAATTTCAAAAATCAAAATTATTTGATATCAGAATGACATTCTTCGTATTCAGAATGCAATTCGATATGTCTGATGTGCTCTGATGTCCCAAAATAAATACTGTCCAAACGCTCATACCCAGCCCTTAACCTCAAGATAAAACATATCCCCAATTTGATGCTTACCGTCCGGCTGGTCTGGGTGCTCCAAATCAATACGTAATATGGTGTTATCAGACATAGCCATCATCAAGATATTATTATTGGCTACAAGATGGGTAATAGGCTTTGGTGGTCTGTGAATGAACAAATGCATGGTGGAAATCAATTTTAACACACTTTTTTTCCTCCTTGTGGTACATTAACAGTATTAATTTAACATCTCTAGTTCCTTCAACGAGCGGGAGAACAAGGGTAGCGTTTCCAAGCTTTCAGGTACTACATGTATATGACTGAGTCACAAAAATATAGAAAAATTGTTTTATGGTGGTTTTTTCAAAATTTTCTCTAAAAACTTGGAAAAAGTACTATTCTGCATTGCTTGGTAGCCAATTTTGCTATTTTTTTTTTTCCATTTAAAAAAAATTTTTGCTTCATTTTGAACAGAAATCAAAGTCCCAACAATTTTTGCTAAAATTTTGAATACTTTGGGGGTATTTTTCAGTATTGAAGATGCACATCATAACCATCACTCAAACAAAAATCAATAAAATCACCTCTGCCAGCCCCTTCCTGCTTTGTCTTGCTGACCATTTGCAACCTGAATATATGCTTGATAAAAATGATAACATTGTTTGTCATCTTTCATCTGATCTGACACTGGTTTATGACACGCTTTATTCACCGACCTTTAACATTTTAAAATTGTGTTTAGTTTGCTATTACAAGTTTTGTTGACAAATTGACTGAACAACTCAAAAACTGCTAAAGCTAATTATCTCACTCATCCAAACTACAAAATGGGTTAAATACAGAATAATATTTGACAACATCAATACTTACGTGAAGTTGATTCTTTGTTTACTGAAAATGTGTACATCTTCTTCCATGCTAGCAGTAACATACCCTGAGGAAATCTGAAATATTTTGAAAAGTATGCAAGCATGTTATTTTGTGCATTTTTTTATAAAGGATAAGGGTTGCTTTGCTTTTATATATGGTCAATCACAAATTTTATGTAACTGTTAAGTCATCTTTAACAATTATGTTTACAAAAATATTCTGTCCTGTCATGAAGTACTATGAAAGAAATAATAGTTTGAAGATTAAGTTTGATACCAGCTGGTGAATATTTGTATTCTTTTGTCATTATGCCTTTGTTGTTAATTTAATTCAATTTCCGAATCAGCATTCCATAATAGGTTGTCATTATTGTCACACTAAGAAAATCCACATGACCACCGGTCCATATGCTCAATACAATGCAACTGAAACAGAGCATTCACTTGGATGAAAAACAGTTTCTGTGTAATTTGAGTGCGAAAATAGGTTCTATATGCAAGATACATGTATTTTGCACAATCATCAGTAAATCAATAGCCATTGTAGGCTATTTTGATTCGTCGTTTGACATCCATCATCACCAATATAAAGACCAAAACCAGGTCTCTGTGATGTAGCACTAGAAAAATATCACCATCTAAAGTGAGACATTTTGTCTTGCATGTCACAAAACCACCATATTTGGGGTCCCAACTTAAAAAAACATGACCATTTGCATGACTTATTTACTGCTGTGTGATAAATTGTGTTTTGAAATGTGTCAAGTGCAATATTGTAATTTTGATTATTGTATATAATATCATATATATTTGATGTGTTTTAAAATTGTAAGTTTCCATGTAATTCAGCCTTAGGGCTGCGATATGAAATAAAATACTACAATACCCACTGTATCTCAATGGCACACCTGCCACAAGTTTCAAGATGTCTGCATACAGGACAAACATTAGTGATTTGTGAATCTTTTCTTTAGGATATTTGTCCTCCTAGATAAAATAGTATCTGCTTTTTGGTGCTGCTGGTAGATACTGCCTGTTACTTCGATGAAGAATGATTCAATATATTTATATCCCAAAGAAGGCAGTATCTTTTTTAAAACCTGTTTGTAGATACTGTTTTTAGACTTGTGACAGTAGATCTTTGGTTAGTACTTACAGGTGGTACACCAATGCCTGGTTCCCTTGAGATCTGAGGGATGCTTGATGATGACCTGGCTGTGTGCTGTTCATACTGCTCAAATATGGAGGCCATGGTTAATTAGTAGCTGCACAGAAAGAAAAAATGATGCGTAAGTTGATTACAATTTCATGAATTTCAAGTAGAATTTGAATCTCAGCAAGGCGTGTAGGTCATACATGACAAGGTTTCATTTTATTAAATGTTCATAAATACTTTGGTAGGGGGGGGGCTGGCAAATTTAAATTTCGCGATGTCAAAACTTTTTTGACCCCCTCTGTCTGTATGTTAAACTTTTAGAACCCCCCCACTCTTTACTTATTTACAAATGCAGTTTCAACCTTGTTACAAATTCAAAAAATCAGATCTGCAGTACACTTCATTTATCAGTGTCACTCGTAAAGGCCTTATGTCTATACGCCTAAATTGTCCATAAGTTCATGACATCATAGAATATAAATAAATTGTTTTTGCATGGATGTATCTGGAGAGTAGCCAGCTTTCTTGGTGGGGGGCAAAATAAAATTTCGGGGTACAGACGAAAAACAATTGCAGTTGCTTTACATACATATACCGGTTTTGTTTTTGGAGAGACTGTATCTTCGAGCTTCAAAAAAGGCTTTACTGGATGAAGTGCAAAAATTTTGTATTTCACACTATTTTTGCCCATGATCGGGATGAAAAGGGCTTTATTGTGACAATGTGTGCGCAAAAATTTTGTATTTTACTTTTTTGACCCCCCCCCCCTTTATGGGTGTCAAAACTTTCTTGACACCACCCCCTTTTGCCATATCAAAAACTTTTTTGACTCCCCCTTTTTGGAAGGTACAAACTTTTTTGACCCCCCTCGGAATTTTCCAGCCCCCCACCAAGGTATTTATTAACGTTCCCTAATAATGAAAACCTGAAAAAATCATGCAAAATAGAAGTGAATAGGTAAGATAGTGAAATGTAATGTATTTTAACTAGAGTATCTCGAGCTATAGCTAATAATAGTTTCTCGATTATGAGAGTATAAATGTACTGCGTGCACAGCGTAATGTCGCAAGTTTATTGGAATGACACAATAGGTGACCCTGGCCATCTGGGTACTTATTTTACATGATGCTACAGTGCCTACACTTACGCTTTTCAACCCACAATATATCGTGGAGCAGAGCGACTAGTTGAAGATTTGTAGCAGAGCTGATTCAATTTGTTTACATTTTGTTTTGACCTCGAATCAAGCCCATTTCTGGGCCGATTTTGGTAAAATAAATGCATTTTATGTGAAGCTGAACACATGAACATGTAGAGGAGAGTCTTTATTTTTGTTGTTGGCTGGAGGCCCCATGTCGAGAAGTCATAGAAATGGTAGTATTTTGGCCGATTTGAAAAGAGACAAACCACAGAAAACTTCAAATTTGACTTCTGAATCGAATTTGTTTTCAACGGAGGTCAACGGCTTGTGACGTCACCTCCGGGGTCACCTATAGCACGATTGATTGTGCACGCACAGGAAATGCAGCGCTACCCATTGCCTCGGTCCCAGCCAGTTTGTGTTCCTCCGTCACTAAACAAACCGTCTGGCGACAACCCCGAAATGACGATCGCTGAATAATGAATTTCCAAATAAATCTGTTTTCAATTGGCTATATCCGTGACTTGTGCAAGTGTAATTGTAGGCCCCTCACTATTTGTAGATACCGCAAACGCAAAATGTACGCTATATGTAGCTAAGCGGCCACTGAGGCGCCAATCGTCTGATATCGCCTTTCATGTCAGCGACTTCGCAGGCACTCGCAGTGCATACCCACGCACGTTGTTTGGCTTTATTGGGGGATTTATGTAACCGCATAGCTGTCACTCAACCGTTGCATGCATTGAAGCCCGGCACTGATTGACAGCAATTCTCAATCAGAAGTTTTCTTATGACGATGATTTGCCAATCAGAAAAGACGTACTATGAGGTTGTCGCCAGACTGTTTGTTCAGTGACGAAGTCAAAGGAGCACAAATCGGCTGGGACCAAGACTACGCTACACAAAGCATGTGTGGTAGGCGTTATACGCCGACGCAATTGTCATTGCGTGCCTATTGAGCTCTCATAATCGAGAAACTATTATTTTATAGCTAAAATAATAGTTTCTCGATCATGAGAGTATGAATGTACTGCATGCACTGCATAATGTCGCAAGTTTAGTGGAATGATAGTACAACAAGTCATACCGTACCTAGAATATTTTCTCAATTTGAATTTTATCCTTTCTAGGTACGACTCCTTTCCCGATCATGATACAAAAATGTATGTGCGCTATGTTTTTAGGTTCCGCGTTTGCCTATTACATAGACGAGAGCAACTGGCAACTGGTAACCAGCAATCTAGCGAACCTGTGCAGTATCGGGCTGCTATTCAATTGCTACACCCATCGAATGTGTGTCATCAGCCCTCAGATCGGCCCTCAGACACACACATACAGGCATAGAGTTCTGCAGTAGCATGTTTTGTTGACATTTTGTGTAATGTTTACATCCATGACAGTTCTAATACCATCAACAGACAACTCAAATACAAAGGGTGTCAGTTGGCAATCTTAATGTTATGCAATCAAGTTTACAACACTATCACTCTTACAATGAGCAGAAAGTCACTGAGTCATGCAATTCAAGTGCCAATATTGATTATCTGAAGTGGCCTACTGCAAATGACCAGATATAACCTTTCTGATTTTCTTGTTATTTTGCAATAACAAAACCATGTTTTCCTTGATTTTGGTATGAAATTGAGCAAATAGAATTAATTGTCATGTCAATTTGGAGTTATTAGCCTGGGCAACTAAAACTGATATGAGGTAAGTTTTATATGTTTGAAATCTGTATTGCCTATTCTGATGGAATGATTGCCATGTAAACAAACCATCCCTTGGCCCATATGGACATGGTGTACTACTTTTCAGTACCCTGTTTTCCATGGGTGACTGTAGGAACCCATGGATTCTTCTTCTTCTTCTTCTTTTCAAATACTGGCCAACATCCCTGGTGGAATCAAGCGGTCAGGGGTAGTGCGCATGCAGATGAAAATTAGTTATTCTGGTTGGTTGCTTTGTTTCTTTGGTGATTCTCTACTGCTTCTTTGAATTGTTTGGGTTCGGTTATTGTGACCACTGTTTCAGGTAATGAGTTCCAGTCTTTAATTGTTCTGGGTATGAAAGAGTGTTTATAGCAGTCTTTTGATGTTGATAAGGGTTTGAAAGCTCCGAATTTGAGTGCCGTGAGGATCGAGGGTAGGCTGAAGGAGGTTTCAAACTGGTAGGATAGGTGACCGTGAATTGACTTATGGAGAATAGCGAGACGCCTTGTTCGTCTTCTATGTATTCAATTGCGTGTATCATTTTATCATTTTCAATGTAAAATGCCTATCTGGTGATCCACCCAAAAAAAAATCACCGTATAGATCCCTGTACTTAGGTATACATGTATACCGCCGTTCTTCCCTGTACTAGTAGTACTATAACACGATAGCGCGATCGATGGTGCACGCACAGGAAATGCATGCAGTGCTACCCAAGGCTATGCCCAGCGAGGTCACGTCACACTCGGTGTGACGTGCCCTGAACTCCCAATAACTTTTGTAAGCGACAGACAAATTGCAGGAAAGCGTGCCAATTTTTAAGCTTCCTGTAATATCTATTGCACATAACAGGCATGAGACTGCACTTTCCTAAAAAAAACTGAAAAAACTGAAAATGCGCGTGAAATTGGGCAAAAAGTACCAAAAACAGGCTGAAATTAAATAAAGTTGCGGAAATTTTGACTATAAAAAACTGAATTCAGTTTTTAAACTGAAAATTCTCATGCCTGACATAACGTACGAAGTCACAAACTTACAAACTTCAATATGCACTTCAAATACTGCAGACCAGCTGTTAATTATTACCGATCCTGTAGAATAACTTACATAATCTTCAATTTCATGGAATCCGTTGCTCAGAATTGCAAATGTCATTTTATCTGTCAAATCCGCTGTGTATGTGCTCAGAGATTTTATGATATGCTCCATAAATCACAGCTGTGAAACTGACTTTATACCACTCGCTCACTTTTAAAGCTAGCAGAAAAGCGAAGCCTCCGGCTACCTCGTGGCATGACGTCACACAAAATTTCCGATGGGCGCCTTATTTATTTGTAACCCGTTTTGTGATTGGTTGCAAACACCATTCATCGCAATCGTTAGCCAATCAATGAAGGCGTCTCTCAAGGCGACGGCCTTTTACGGTATGAATTAATGTGACCCGCCAGTAAAGTACGTCTAACCTGATTGGTTTACAAAAATAATTGGATATTTGCTAGGCCAGTCAGCATGCTCGATGCTTAACAACCTGGTCGTACAGGTTTTTTTTTTTTAATAAGCGAATTCACATGGTGATCCAGCGATCGAGTATAAATTCAGCATGACTTCTGCTGTAACAGGTGCAATAACAATACGTCGACACAATCAGTGACATTTACACAATACAATAATGAATTATTTATGACATGCATGGGCTGGATTTTACGATCGAGGTAAGGTTTTCAGCCTGTCCCTGCGTGAATATCGTGACTTTTCAGCATCAAAGATACTTGCGATGACCAGTTTTTTGCGGACACTTTGATAACAGGTAACTTTTATAGGTCATAGGGTAGAAAGCGATAGTTGTACAATTGCGAAAATATACATTTTGTTATAGGCCTAAAATGTTTACAAAAATATATTGGTCCGTACGTTGTGCATGTATTCAGTTGTTCGACGTATAACCCAAGGCAGCGTGTGTGGTAAGCGTTGCACGCAATTGTCATTGCGTGCCTATTGAGCTCTCATGATCGTGAAAATATTATTTTAGCTAACTATAGCTATAGTTCATAGTACATACACGCTATATAACGGCGCGCGTGATTGGTCGAGAGCCGGGCATAAACACTGTTGCCCGGATGTGCGATCTCAGCAGACAGGGTCTAATTCTGCATAAAACCGGCCAACATTATTTCTATAGATCTGCTGCGCATTCAAATTGCATTGTATTGCATCGTAATTTCATTTGTGTCTATGCTAATTATGTTTACACAACATGAACTCACGTGTTTTCAAGCAAGTTCTCCGATAATAGGTGATCAAAAGCGATCGGAATGTTACAAAAGTACAGATCGCATTCAGCTTACTTCATATGAGATGATCTTTGGAAAAATACGGCATAATTTGTCTTGGTGTTTACGGAATGCCATGCAGTAAAATATTAATACGTTGCGGCAATTCATGATTGACAACTAACAATCGGCGTGTCCTTCGTATCCTCCACTGTCAATTTCTTATCCACTCACTAATCCCCACAAAAGCTTTGTGTTGATTACGTAATGTGTGGAGGCAAATTGCAATAAGTACAATGAAATAATGAGTAGGGCGGGCTCGAGGCGGGTTTCTTCTTCATCTTACGTAACAGTATTGTTCTCCAAAAAAACACGGAAGCTTGTCGTTTGGAGCTCTAGCTGAAATACAGCAAGATAATGTAAGATAGTAAATGTAAACCTGTATTTTAGCTATCTATCTCGAGCTAGATCTCAGGGTAAAGTAAACGAAGGAAATTCATTGTTTTTTTATGTTCCTTGTTATCTTTTGTCATTATTTTGATGAAATAAGAATCACAACATGTTCTGGTATGAACGGGGTCAAGCGGCCCCCAGACAGGGTCTAATTCTGCATAAAACCGACAGCGTTATTTCTATAGATCTGCTGCGCATTCAAATTGCATTGTATTGCATCGTAATTTCATTTGTGTCTATGCTAATTATGTTTACACAACATGAACTCACATGTTTTCAAGCAAATTCGCCGATAATAGGTGATCAAAAGCGATCGGAATGTTACAAAAGTACAGATCGCATTCAGCTTACTTCATATGAGATGATCTTTGGAAAAATACGGCATAATTTGTCTTGGTGTTTGCGGAATGCCATGCAGTAAAATATTAATACGTTGCGGCAATTCATGATTGACAACTAACAATCGGCGTGTCCTTCGTATCCTCCACTGTCAATTTCTTATCCACTCACTAATCCTCACAAAAGCTTTGTGTTGATTACGTAATGTGTGGAGGCAAATTGCAATAAGTACAATGAAATAATGAGTAGGGCGGGCTCCGAGGCGGGTTTCTTCTTCATCTTACGTAACAGTATTGTAGGTAACCTAGGCAAACCTTAGTTAACACATTTACTAGTCAGCGAATTCGCCGAGACCGGGGCCCCAACACAATGCATATTTACATAGAAATTTGAATTTTTTTCGAGAATAGGTGGTTGAAGGAAACCTACATAAATATGTTTTCTATACTTCACTTGACCCAAATATATGATTTTTTATGGTGATAATCAAGTCGCACATGGAATTTTAGAGGATTTTGATAGCAGTTCCATTAAAAAAGCTGCTATCGCCATGAGACTAAGATCTAGAAACACCCCGAAATGCCGTTTGGGGAATTTTGCTAGCTGAATCTTTTTTGATGAAAGTCAATCTTTGACAAGATGTAACTTTGCTACGGAAAGTGCTATGAAAAAAGGTTTTCAGTTTTGGCTTAGTTTACTCAAGGGCTTTAATTTGATATATAAAACGATGCAATTTGATAAAGGCCTCCAAACCGACCTCATTCTTCTTGATTTCTCCAAGGCGTTCGACAAAGTGCCACACCATCGCCTCCTCCATAAACTCAAGTTCTATGGCATCCATGGGAGCCTGCTCGTCTGGATCAGCAACTTTCTCCAGGGTAGAGTCCAGAAGGTGGTTTTGGATGGAGAATCTTCAGACCAAACACCTGTGTCATCGGGAGTGCCCCAAGGAACAGTCCTGGGCCCACTACTCTTCTTGGCGATATTAACGACCTCCCAGACTGCATCTCTGTTGACTCCCATGTGAGACTGTTTGCTGACGACAGCGTTATTTACCGTGTTATTAACAACACCGATGATGCAACCCAGCTCCAAAACGATCTTGACGCCTTACAAGAATGGGAAAGGAAATGGCTGATGGAGTTCCACCCCGAGAAATGCCAACTTCTTCGCATTACCAAACGCCGCAAGCCAGTGAATTCCACGTATTTTATCCATGACCATCCTCTGGAGGCAGTCCCATCCGCCAAATATCTGGGTGTTGAATTCACTGACAACTTATCCTGGAACAGACAAGCAGACTGCACCAGCAAGAAAGGCATGAAATCCCTTGGTTTCCTACTGACGCAACTTGAGCTGCTGTCCCGTGGACGTCAAGACCCGTTGCTACAATACATTTGTCAGACCAGTTGTTGAGTATGCCAGCTGCGTATGGAATCCTACCACCAAGAGAAATATCACCAAGGTTGAGTCTGTGCAACGCAGCGCTGCCTAGTCACGATTATCGCACTTTCAGTTTCCCACGCGTTTGAACGGGAATTGGATTGCGTACTTTTTCGATGTCTAGTGAGCAAATTTTTTCAATATTTTGAGAAAATGATGTCAAATTTTCTATTCTATATTGTTTGGTAATAATGTCTTTTGCCAATAGTATGTTTAAAGTTGTAATTTTGTGTTTTTGATCGCAAAGATCGGATATTTTCGTTCCCGATTCGAATTCTGAACCCTTCGCTAGGGTGCCGATTTCGCAGAACTTTGACGATAATTTTGCCTTTTGGACACTAAAATGCATTCGATCCTTAATTTTGTTTCAACCGAGTCTTAAATTAGCAAGCACAATAAGGTTGGTACCACTTTTATATACATTGATAAAATTTTAAAGAATTTTTTTCTATTTTCTAACCGGCGCAAATCGTTAAGTGTGTATTTCCCATTGACATCCAAAATGGGAAATACGAGTCTGATGGACATAGGAACGGCGTCCATGAGACTCAGCGAGTCTAGCGCTGCCAGGTACATCATGAACGACTACTCCCGAGAAAGCAGTGTTACATCCATGCTGAATGACCTCGGATGGGAATCTCTACAACAACGAAGAGCAATCTCCAAAGCCACCATAATGTACCGAATCGTCAACCATCTCATTGACATTCCTGACAGCCAGCTGATACCCTCAAACACCACCACCAGGGGCAACTCTCAGAGATTCCATGTTCCATACTCCCGCACAGCTTTACTGCAAGGCTCTTTCTTCCCGACACTATCCGTCAGTGGAATGCCTTGCCCCAGGAAGTTGTCGAGTCGCCAACCCTAGACGTCTTCAAGTCCAGAGTGTGTGGCGTCTCCTTCACCTAACCAATCCACTTTCCAGTCATCTTTTAAGCTGCACATTCACCTTGTATATAGGATCAGCACTCTTTGTCTGCACTTACTTGAATGCACCACAACTAATGTGCGAGTATACTCCAGCGGAGGTTTCTGCACAGTATCGGAAGATGATGATGATGATGATGATGTCAAATTTGAATTCACCTAGTATACCTAAGTATTGTCATGATTGTTCTCCAAAAAAACACGGAAGCTTGTCGTTTGGAGCTCTAGCTGAAATACAGCAAGATAATGTAAGATAGTAAATGTAAACCTGTATTTTAGCTAGAGTATCTCGAGCTAGCGGCCCCTCGGGCATAAACAACCGTTTAGTCATGAAAATATATGAATAAACCCCTAATTCTTCTCTGAAAAAAAATGTAGTCTCGGTGCAGAATTCAACAGGCATGTTTTCAACCCGATAATACAACACTAAAAATAAAATAAAATTATAGCTACTTTGCAATTAGTTTTTGTACCAATACGTACATGATTTCTTCTCAACATAAATTTCGACCATTCGATTTATCTGTTTCCTTCCTGTGCAAAGATCAAATCCATATCCTGAACATATCCATGTATCGCTGAGATTTTCAGTGACCGATCATTGGAGTTGAACTTTGACCTGACCCTGATCATAACATGTTTCAAGTGGCAGCTTTTTTTCATTTGTGATGGGAGAGATGTTTTAAGGGGCCATGACTTCAAAAAAGGCCCAAATATAAATACCAAAGTATAATTTACTTTTTGAAAAAAAAAAAGAAAAAAGGTATACAGGTCTACTATTCTTCATTCTCTGGAGTGTTTTATATTTTACATAATGTTGGAAAACAAATATAAACAAAATAATGTAAACATGTTTGCAGGGGCCCCCGGGGAGGATCTTTCATTTGGTCATTACGTACCCCAACAAACACAAAACATTTCCCCACATTATTCGCAAAAGGTTAGAAAAGGTCCTTGAAGAACTTTTAACTCTACCACACACATAAGGTTCATTCATACTACCACCGCATTTGTGGTGGGTTGCTTTGTGATGCCGATATATCGATTACCGGTAGGCCTACTTTTGCCGCAACTCGACGCAACTCGTCGCATTTCCAAGTTAAAATGTATTTAACTTTATTGCGATATCGCAATGCAATATTTTCAGTACAATGAGATGCGGCATCGCACCGCATCGCAACGCAATTGCGGCGTAGTATGAACGAACCTTAAGGTGTAGATCCCGGGATGGGGGGGGATATTCCCCTTTTGCAGCGGGGGTGGTCCATACAATCATCCCCCCCCCCCCAATGTTGATGCCTGATAATGGGTTTCTGACCAAATTAACCTCATATTTGCCCATTTTAGGCCCCCAAAGTGCAATTTTCGCGCGCTTCGCGCGCATTTAGGCTATTCTACTTTTACAGTTTACCTTCAAAATAGCATAATTTTTCTCATGCTTCACGCGCAGTTGTACCACATACATGATATACTTATTCTATCGCCAAAAGATGCTGGATTGACTATTTATTCTTTCTTTTATACTTCAAGAATTTTTTTCCAACCCCCCCCCCCCCCATGTCAAAAAACTGAATCTACGCCACTGACCACACTGTATTACCGGTACGTCATGTGCCCATGAAAGACCCCATTATTTTTGGCAAATCCTACACCCAATGACCCCGTTAACCGTTTTTATGTCAGTAGCCTACACTGAATGGCCCCCTTAGTCCTCAAAATTGAAACTTCGGCGTAGGCCTACAATGCATGCATTTTGAAGAAAATAAATGAGTTTTGTAAAATTGGGTGTAAAAAGCTATTTTTTATTGTTAATGATGTGAAATTTTGGGTGCTTCCATACAAAATCACCCCATTTTTGACATTGCCAACACCGAATGACCGCAATTTTTCCTGAAAATTTCTACACTAATAGGCCTAGACCCCTAAAGTTTGTTCGGCTTATATAAGGCAGAAAAAATAAGACTCATAACAGTGTGTATTGATATAGAATGGCGTGCACGCTGTTGGGCGCAGTCCTTGCACGCTAGGTGTACGCATGCGTTACTAGGGCACGCTTATGTGAATTCATGCTGACATGAGTTGGGACTTTATTGACGCGCGCAGTAACAAAAGCCGAATAATTTCCGCCTTATATAAACCGAACAAAATGGGGGGCCAGGTTGTTCAGTTCCCCCGAATGGAGTCTGATTAGGAGCAAATTTTAACGTTTTTAACATTTTTCCCCCGAATCCTCCGAATGACCAACAAAAGTGGGGGGCCATGCCCCCACGCCCCCTGGCGCACTCCACTTACTCTACCCCGCCCAAATGAACCTGGGGCAAAGCGGAACGACCTTTTTCAAGTTCACACCTAAAACAACTCAACTTAATTAATGTCATTTGTTAGTTGCAGTCCTAAGGTAAGATTTGCCTTGTCTTGCTTTGTAATCCTGTTTGGTCTGGACAAAAAAAATTTGGTCGACTTTGCCCTGGTCTCCACTAATTTCTTTTTGTGGTATTCTTGGAGTTTTATCCCTCGTAACAGAAAGGGGCTCCTTCTTTCCTCGAGCAATTGGAAAAGACTGAAAACTACTATGAATAATTCCTAACCACCCTCCCTCATCAATGAGGTTAGACTTTCAGTGCATGTACCCTTATTCTACTCCACTGTGTTGGAATATTAAATAGCTGCCGGGTGCTGAAAAGTGGGTGCGGCGTGCGACGCGACGTGCTGCAGCTTGATTCAGGGAAAAACAACACAACACACACTTGAGCTGCGCCGTGACGTGATCGACCTTGTAACACGATCGAGCTGTTTCCGGATTCAGGAATTTGAGGTAAGCTTAACGATTTTGCTCAGCTTTTAGCTGATTTACAAACGCAGTGCTAACAATCTTTAAGATAGTGCTTTGCATTTGACTTCATGACTGACTGTGTGATCGAGCTGAGTATGCTGAGTGAGTGTGACGTTGAATTTTACACATGCATGCATACAGGTTAATCACTTAATGTCAGCAAGTGAATTTTGTATTGGGGACTGATTATTCGGTCTAGCATGCATGCACTGTTTGTTCATATTGTAAGAATTTCGTGAACACAGCTGCCAACATGATCCAACTGCAATATTGCAAATTAAATTTCAAAATATGATGCGAACACATGACCTTGGCGGGTCCTGGCAACTTGGGACTGGGCACATATTATAACTTTTTGTAAAAAAGGTGAATTCAAATTTGTCATCAAACGGTCACTTCAGCCTACATGATTTGATTTGCTCGAGAACTCTAGCCAAGAATTTGCTCATCGATTGCTTCACATTCTAGGCTAGAGACCGTTGTATTCAAAATCTAGTCGGATTCGCTGAAGCATGACACCGTGTAATGCAGCTGTCATTTGTAAGACGCACCTATTGACCCCGGGAAAGGTGCGTCATGGGTGCGTCATGTACCGCCATATTGATGACGATAGTACCGTCATGGAAGCAAAAGGTCCGTCTACAATTTGACCAATATATGCGTCATGGTCAGTCAATGTGCCATGAGTGCGTCGTAAGGTGCGTCAGAAAAAATAACATGGCTACACGGTCTACACGGTACACATATCTCCAAACTTTCCCAAGTTCCATTATGATTTCTCACAAATCTTTTCTCTTAATACGGCAAAGATTTGTCATGACACGTACGTTGAAACTACCTTTTGAGAAGCTATATTCTGATTTTATACGTTCATAATGTGCTGAAATAATAATTCTACGGCCGATCTACTACAGGCATTTTCTGTGTCGCGATGGTTTTGTTTACACCGAGCGTCCATGTTGGCCCACGGTAAAAGCTATCGCAGGCAGCTTTTCACTAACATGCATATTTCAAATGGCTTCTATAGCCAGGGCGATGTGACTTCATAAGGGCAATGTCGGGGATTATAGGACACAATCGATGGGGAGAGATGAGGTCCGACCAGGTCCGACCGAGTCACCTACACAGGTTACGCTCCCAGTGGAGGGGCGGAACCAAACTGGCTGATGTGGAGACTAAGCCAGTTTGTGTCGGTCTGATACTCGTCTTTGACCATGCGCAGATCTGGCTGGTCAGGAAGATATTTAATATCCCGAATTTATAATATGCCTACCAGTTCCATCTATAACCGAATTGCTAGAGAATATTTGTTACCATGTTTAATAAATTCATATTAGGTCGCATGTCATAAGTTGGGTATGCTAAAAGGGTGGAGGGATTACACTTTTCTGAAAATTGCGATACAAATTTGATTGGCTTTCCGTAACCCCATATCCTACAGCAGTGGTTGATACCTCATTTTAAGCCGAATTTTATACTCTTTCAGTCTACTGAAGCATATAATTATACATTATTCAGCAAAAAAATCACATCAGTTGAAATGAAAAATGCCAGGGGTGGAGGAGCAGGCGGATGTGGAGCAGGCGGATGCGGAGTGTGCAATATAGGGCCTATATGAAAATTCACATGTCAGCATGTCAAAACTACTGGTTACTTTTTCAAATCTAGGGAGGGTATGATGTGTTGACAGCTGTGAATGTTGAATTTGTACAACTAAAACAATTACTGACTACTTAAGGTGGTACTACACCCCCTGATACATTTTTTTTTTTTTTTTTCATTTTTCTCAAAAAGTAACTACACATTGGTAACAAAAGTTATATGTATATTATAGGGGCAAGGAATCCAATATACACTGAAATTTTCGGTTATTCAAGACAAGGGGTTCATTATGTAAGTTAAGAAATGAGGTACATTCTAGCGGTACATCTTTTATTATCATAAATAACGTACCGCTTGTCATATGTCACCAAAATTCCAGTGCAGTAACTGGATTCCTTACCCCTATAATATACATAACTTTTGTTACCAGTGTGATATTATTTTTGAGAAAAATGCAAGCATAGTCGTAAATTTATTAAGGTGTGAAGTGCCACCTTAAAAGGTTATATGTTCCATTTTTTCATTTTTAATGAAATCCTAGTTGAATTTCAGTATTTTTAGCAGTATGCTAATGTGGATTTTCTTCTTGATAGTCATTTCCTCAATAATAGAATAACTCTCTCGCTAATTGCTCGTAAAAAGGTCATTGACCTTTACAATGTAATTAACATACGTACAATTATTTTAAATAGTTCATTTGAAGCATTAATGTATTGAGAACATATCCTCCAAATCTGATGACATTCTTGCATAAAATAAAAATTTTACAGTCATTTTTGTAATTGAGGTCCGATTTGAGAAAAACGCATTTGAAAATTGAGATTTACATAGACACCTGTGTATTAATTAATTAGTAATTAAGCATTATCTCACAAATTAAGCAGGTATTAAGGTTAAATATTGTGTTAATTATTAGAGATTGTCAATATATACAACATATCAAAAAATACATTTTTTGTCATTTTTGACCATGTAATGGAAATTGTACCCAACTTATGACATGCGACCATTAATCGTATAATAAAATGTGGCCAAATGTATATTTGTGTACATAGTGTTTGGATCCACTCTTCTACGGACTTGGCTACTATAAGCATGTCGGGAAGGATATGGCGGTATGCTGACCTGGGTCAATATGTTCTGAGCAGATGAGGTCCGACCGCACACCACTCTTCGCCATACATACATTCTCCCAGCCACATTTCCCTAACATATTAAATATGAAATTTAAAAAAAGAAGGAAATTTAATTAAGCAGAGGCGGGCGCTCGAACCCACGCTGCATTGCGCCGCTATCACGTATACCATGCATATGACCAGCGCCTTAGACCGCTCGACCACGAAGGACTTGATAGTGTCATCGTGAAAATTTAAACATATAATATTAATAAATCGCAACTTCATTAGGCCTACTACATCATATTTTGGAATTTCATCTGCATAAAACATTAATGTGTATTATAATAAAGCTACCATTATTTATATTGTTGAATTCTCAAGCGCATAGAGACAATTAATACGAGGGAGGGTCCTATGAATAGGCCTATATACACAATACATAAAATCGATTTTGATATCGGCCACGTGCTCTGCTGTGCATGTGGTTTTTCGCAGTGGCGGAAGTTGTATTACGAAGTGCTCGAACTCCATTTTGAGGCAAATGCTTTTGACAAGGCATTGGATTGTTCCAGTTTGCATCCTAAATCCACATTAGACCCTAATTTTATTTACGAAATCAAAAGATTAGATTATCATAACAACAAAACGGTAATCTTTTGTCGGGTCTAATGTGAAAATTACATAAAAAATTACAGTTTTTACAGAATTAATTTTCACCTAATTAAAAAAAAAAAATGGCGTATATAAGATTGAAATAAATTCTCTACCTTCTATACTAGATCAATTGTGACGCAAGTTGTTATCAAAAATTGTTGTGATAGATGTACAGTTAATATTCATATATTCCATTACCTATCTGATGGTGCAGTTTTTACACAGAAAATATTTATTTGAAAACCCTACCACTCGGCTTTTTCCGGAAAGGTCACAGGGTCGCCGTGACCTGTGCAATAATTACAATTAAAATTTTTCTTATTCTAACAGCCAGCGTTTCTAAAATGCAGTATGGCGAATTGTGGTGTAGTCCGACCAATTGCCTTCGACCTTGTGTGCGATCAAGTGTGACAGGCAATTCCTAATATCATAGTAAATTCCCTGATTGGATAGATCGCAGACCCTGATAGATCGATAGATGATTTCTATCCTCGTTCAAAACAATTCCGTCTATGGGTTGCAAAGTTATGATTTTTGAGACCCAAATCTTACTTAAATATTTGTGTAAATATAATTTATGAACATTGGTTTTTATATTCTGCGATACCTTAACTATTTTTTTGTAATTTATATTGATGAATTAAGTATACTCTCATTTTGAGTTACGGAAACATTTTCGATGAATTGATCGGAGAAGAAAATGGTGCCCGTATGCGGAAGTGAATGCATCCGTGCATCCTTTGTGTAAATGGTACGGTCTTTTGCATACATCATTTCTGAGATCGCTTATGAATGAAAGATGGCCTATTCCATTGTAGGATGGGGTGACAGGGGTGATAGAAATATAAAATGTTGCTCAAAAAGCAATTCGTTCCTGTGTACAAGAACGAAATTTATGTGCGTCATTGGGTGAGTCATTTCATGAAATGGTGCGTCACAATTTCAATTCATAAGTGCGTCAATGCTGTTAAATGGTGAGTCACTTTTAATGACTGAGGGTGCGTCATGGTACACAAATGTACGACGCACATGGGGACAATGACGCACCATTCCCGGGGGTCAATAGGTGCGTCTTGCAAGTGACAGCTGCATAAAGCAATGGAAGTTAAGAAGTAAACACAGCCGATCACGACAGGCGATTGCATCAAAAATGTTGCTAAAATTACACTTCAGCAAAATTTTAGACTATCCAAAATACGAAAATCTTGCTCAAAAGATACAGTTGACTCATCGAAATAACTTTCATCCAAATTTCAACATTAACAGTAATAAAATACGGTGTAAAAAATTGCACCGCCCTGTCCGACCGAAAAACCATAGTAAAGTAGTCCCAGTAACTGAGAACGTGACGACATTTACTTTTACATTGGGTATTATCTGTTATGTTAGAACCAGCTCCTTTAACGTCCAAATGATTATGTCTGTGTTCGATCTTCCTAGTTACTAGGACTAATAGTAAAGTACTCTAGCATCGAATGCGTAACTATCGTGTGCAAATTCGAAGCTCGAGATTTGATGCATCAATTGCTATTAAAAACAAAACAGCCATAGTCTCATGGTACTATGCTTTCCAATGTGGAACTGCTATATAAATCCTAAAATTCCTGTGCAATTCTCACATTGGCATGCAAAAATAGTTTCTGTATCTGTATCTGTCGTTGCACGTATAGACCTTTTTCTGATGACGTCACCTAATCGATATTGGGGTCTCGGATGTAAACAAACAACACATGCGTTTCTCACATGCCCACAGTGTGAAAACACCAAATACTGCGTATTTTCTCCTCTGTTTTGTCGTCTTTCACATTAGCTTCCATAAAAAAATTTTTTAAAGGGACCTGTATACTGGTTACCTTTGTTTCAGATTGTTTTGATACCACAAAATACAAAAGATATGGAAAAACCACCATGCTATTTGAAAATTAATCTTTGTTTTGTTTCACATTTTTGTCTACTTTTTACACCGTGGCGAACTAAGCGCGTACTGCGAGCTGGCAATTCCGCGCAGGATGCCTAGCGTGGCGCAAAGATGATCGCGCGTGGTGGCGCGGTATTTGCGTTTGGGTGCTGATGACTTGAATGCTGACCCCCAATATCGATTGATTGGTGACGTCTTAGAAAAAGGAGTATAATCACCATCTCTGGTTGTTGCATACGTTGGCCCAACGTCGTGGGGGGGGGGGTCAGGTGCAAAGTCACAGTTAATATTGAAGTGGGCCTTTGAAGTCAGCATCTTGATGTTGATGGTTTCTACTGTATACATGTAGCTTGGTCTTGAAGGTCTTGACGTCGGGGGCGGTGCGTAGCATTGGGCCATATAAAATTAATGTTTTGGCTCTTGTCCAGAGGATTTTTGTGAATTGATGAGGGAGGGAGTGGGTTTTTTTTTAGCATTGTTAGTAGTTTTCTGTCTTTTCCAACAGTGCTCAAAAGAAAGGAGGAGGCCCTTTTTTCCATTTTTTTAATGTGTGATTCTGAGGGATGAATCCCCTAGAGTACAAAAAAAGTCTTGGAAGTGATCCATGTTCTCTAATAGTAATAAACTTATATTTTATATACATGTATAAAATTTTCCTAAAGTATTCCAAAGTAAAAAATTTTGAAAAATATTTTTTTTAATCTGACAAATCCCAGAAATTGAGGACGAGAACCAAAACATTAATTTTATACGGCCTTGTGGAGATGTTCTAATTTGAAACTCAATTGATGTAAAAACATAAAATTAAAAGGAAGCTATTTTAATATCAGTGATCGCATGACAAGGTTTTCATTCAATTTTCTTGTGCTGGATTTTTCAGTCAATTTTTCCTGATTTACAAAAGAAACTATGAAAGAAACCCTTCTTTTTAGAGTTACAAGGGGTTAAGGGAAGGGGTATGAACGTTTGGAGTTTGGACAGTATTTATTGTGGGACATTAGAGCACATCAGACATATCGAATTGCATTCTGAATACGGAAGAATGTCCTTCTGATATCAAATAATTTTGATTTATTGAAATTCGCAATGTAATACACATTTTATGGCAAATCATTCAAAATTGATATTTTTAAAACAGTACTTGAAATAAACTTTATAAATCTGATGATTTATGCTTAAAGTGTATGTAGGTGGGATGAAAAGCCGACGATCAATTGAAAATTTTGACCTTTCGTATTGAAGATATGGATTTTTTTCCCCAAAACACCAAAAAAAAAGGTCTTTTGGGAAAAAAATCCATATCTTCAATATAAAAGATCAAAATTTTCAATTGATCGTCGGCTTTTCCTCCCAGCTACATACACAAAAGGATATATCATTAGATTTATAAAATTTATTTCAAGGACTGT
The DNA here is from genome assembly GCF_039555335.1 of Amphiura filiformis. NCBI lineage: Eukaryota > Metazoa > Echinodermata > Ophiuroidea > Amphilepidida > Amphiuridae > Amphiura > Amphiura filiformis. The sequence goes on from NC_092633.1 coordinate 71,247,714, forward strand.
ATATATATATCAAAAATTTGAAAAATATCAAATTTTAATAATTTGTCATAAAATTTGTATTATATCGTGAATTTCAAAAAATGAAAATTATTTGATATCAGAAAGACATGCTTTCGTATTCAGAATGCAATTCGATAGGTCTGAGGTGCTCTCATGTCCCACAAAACATACTGTCGAAACGCCATAAACGCTCATTCTAGATCCCTTAAGGGATTTTAAAAAAAACTTTCTTTCCAACCCTAGTGCAAACCGCCTGTACACAGCGGCACTTATTTCATGAACATGTAAAATTATCACTCCCCCTGGTTTACTTATTTTCAGTTGATGTAAACTATCATCAGGACAATATTTGTGTATTTGCTCGATCAGGCTATAATAACTCAGTGAACTGAAAACAATCCTGCACTTGTGGAGTTTGAAACTGCAAAGGTCATCCAAGGTCAAAGTGCAGGTCAAATTTATAGTTGCTCCAATCCAGCTGTAACTTGTGGAAAATGATCCCTGACACTAGGGGAGAATGAAACTGAACGGTCATCCAAGACAAATTTAAAGTTGCTCCGACCAGGCTGCAAACTTGGGGCAATGATCCATGACACGTGGGGAGTAGGAAACCATAAAGGTCATCCGAGGTCCAAGGCATTAGCCAGAGGGGTGTCTTTAGGGTGTCCAAAATGGTCAAAAATACCTTTTCTACAAAATCAGGGTGTCCACTTCCTATTCACTCCATTATAAAAATCACAATTTTAGGGTGTCCAAATTGAAAACAGTGTGTCCAAATGACACCTGGACACTCCTCTGGCTAATGCTATAACATCACAGGAGCTTAAGGGGGTAGTACACCCCTGCCCAATTTTATGCCTATTTTTGCATTTTTCTCAAAAAATGTAGCGCATTGGGAACTACATTGTAGTAAGATATGTATATTATAGGGGCAAGAACTACAACTACTGCGCTGGAAATTTTATTTCTGCACAGACAACAGCTGTGGAGTTACAGTCAAAAATGAGGGAAACTAATATTTGATCAATAAATCAATAACTACTTGCTTTGAGTTGCTGAATTTTCAGTACAGTAGTTGTAGTCCTTGCCCCTATCATTTTTGAGAAAAATGCAAAAATAGGCACAAGATTGGCCAGGGGTGTACATTGTAGTACCCCCTAAAACTGCAATCGTCTTTAACATCACATGAGCTAACATACATAATTATTTAAGCTAACATAATTATTACTGGATGAATAATCTACACCAAGACACTATGATTATCATCACCGTTTATCACATTCACTAACCACTCCCGTTGTTGAGTCTGCTCCCGTTTACTCAACTAGCGGGGACCCACGCGAAACGTGGTACTCCCGCTAGTTCATAATATTTGTGATGTGTACAGTGAAATAGATTTTGATTTCTTGTAAAGAAGAATGAAACTTGATACAGAAGATTGATATGCAAGGGTTGGGTCAATCATTGGCCGATGATGTATACATGTAAGCATGTTAAGGTAACTTACAATGTATTGGCTGACAATGGAGTCTTCAGAAATCATGTACAGGTTCCTACAGTTTTTATACACCCTTTCCTTTATTTTAGATCAAAGTTTCCAGACCAACCTTTTTGCCATCATTTCATTTACCCCTTTCACCCTTTCTATGATGTGGCCTCTACACCACAGTGCTTAAAGGTTGACTGCCCCTGTTCAGGATGATAGAATAGGGAAATGATGTCCATATACACCTGAATGTTGCCATGGTAACTGTGTTCTGGTATTTGACATGTTCTATTATTTTCTATTACCTGAATCAGGTTACTGGTATCCTGTCTAGCCAAACTTACAAATTGAATGAATCAATGAGGTTATAATAGTCAGGACTGAAGCTGAATACAATGTACCTGTGATATGGTTGCTCTGCTGACTCTAGAAAATTTTGGAACAAAAACATTTTTTAAATCTTGGCTTTTAAAAAGGGACATAATCCTGGAGGGGCACTCAACTTCAGAAGTGACGGGTATGTGTCTACCAGCATCGCGAAGTAGGGGCTTATCAAAATGTTGTTTTAAAAAAAAGGGGGGTCATTGGGTATTTAACATTTCAAAAATGGGGTCATTGGGTAGCAAATTTTGAAAAAAATTGAACAAAATTCTTTTTTATTGTTTCGAACTTCCCAAATTTACAATACAAATTTGGTGAAATATAGGAAATTGCGCGATGACTGCTCTGCGGCCATTTTAAAACAGAATTTTGTGGCATTTTGATGATACAATTCTAGAAAAAAAGGGGGTCATTGGGTAGCCGCACCTAAAAAGGGGGGTCATCGGGTAGAATTTTTAAAAAGGGTTTCATTGGGTATATAATTCGACTTCAAAAAAGGGGACCTATTGACAGGCACATACCATCACTTCTAAAGTTGAGTCCCCCTGGGACATGATAGATGGAGATCTGAAAAAAGATATAGATATTCTGTACAAAACTGCTCTGAGATTGGTCCATGAAGCATTTGCTTTTTAAAAAAAATGCGCAAGTAAATCAACCAGATTATTTTCAGAGCTAAGTTTCAGCATTTGAATGACAAATTCTCAGTTTTCAAATTGTACAACTGGCTAAGAATAAGTGTATCAATAAATTTATCACTATCATATTATCCGCAAAAAGAGGTTGAACTTGATACTGTGCCCTCCCCCCCCCCCAAAAAAAAATCTTGTCTTTAGGGCCTGCATGCCATTTCACTGAAACTTGCTTCTTCATGAATGCATAAAGTGCAAAATATATGGTTTTGAAAGGGAAAGTTGAACATGATCATTCATGTTTAATTAAAATCGGTTAAATACCACCTGGGACCTGGGACTCTAAATTTAATTTAATTTAAAACCAGTGTGATAGATTTACATCCATTTGAAGTATCAAGTTTATTACAGGAAATATATGCTGTATTGAAAGGGAAGGTTTCATGGATGTAATCATGTATCATGCATTTAATTGTGCTTTACTTTGATTTTCTTTTGAATTTTCTTTCTTGGAAAGTTTTCAGTCAGGATTCAACAATGCATACTGTAGGTGGAAATAATTTTGTGAGGTTTCAGTTTCATTTTTATCCCCTTCGTACATACTGTGTACAATTGTACACATGGACTTCTATTGCTCCCTGTATACCAGGGGAAGCTTATTACTGCAAACAAACACCATGTGCACAATTGTGCATTCATATGCTATCCTCCAGTGCAGAGCGCCCTCGCCTAACTGAATGTCACTTTTCATAATCTAAGAGGGCATCACCCACTACAGCACGTTGCCAGAAGACATGTACTTTCCCTTTTTAATTTTATATGAAATATCATTGTGGACAAGCTAAATTCTAGTCAGGGGGTTAGTGTAAGACCTGTAGAGAACATGGAACACTATTTTTGATCAAATGCTTCAAACATATATTATGTGGTGTAGAATTTTTTTTAAATGGTGTGTACAATTGTACACAGTGTGTCTCACCTTGTAAATATAAGACTAATATATTGTGTTCAGTGTTACTAATCTTATCAATATATAGGAGTTATTTAGTATACTTTGTACATCATTATAAGTTATTTTTAACTCTTTTGTCAATACTTCCATTCAGTTTATAATTTGCTCTGGATGCATTTTTGGAAAAACCACTATGTAGGCCTATTATTACAGAGATAGTTAGGAGTAACTGGTCGTTGATGGGCCCGAAAATGGATCGTGTAGAGTGGAGTAACAAAATTAGTCTCAGAAATCAAGTTTATTAAGTGTGATGTCTTTTTCGGTCTCTCCAAAGACAAGAACTGTTTATTAGCATTTTATACCAAATTAATGAGAGTTAAGAGCCTACAGATATGGACGTATGAAGGCAACAGAAAAAAGAAACAAAGGGTTCAAGTTTGTTGCTTCACATGTTACCAAGTTTTACTGCCATTACTTAATCATAATGTGTACAATTGTATCCAAAAATCATTGTAAGCGTCGTCACTTAGTCACAATGTGTACAATTGTACACATGCCCTAATTTGCATAATTGATGAGGGAATTTTTTTTTTTTCAGTTTTTCACAAATTACTATCCAAAATAGTTATAATAAGCATAAAAAATAATTTTTTGATCGAGCCATCTTCCTTCGTGTCCGAAGGGGTTATGCTATTTTTCCAGACCATAAATTTATGTGTTGTGAAAATGAAATATTTTTAAAGGGCTTTAAATTTTTTTATTTTTTTTTAAATAAAATTTAAATCTGTAAATGAAACCAATCACATACCCATTGGCATAACCAGGGGGTAGGGTATGGGGGAACCTGGGTGCCCTCAGCCAGGATCTATTACAAATTATGCATTTCATGATTAAATGACCTTGGGCAAAGAGTAAATTATTTTCAATTCGTTGTCACTTCAAGTGAAATTCTTGTAAATTTACGTGCTATGGAAAAGCCCTGATATGTGTGGTTGTCATGGTTATGTCTATTCACCTGATTCATGGATCATCATAATGGAAATAACTCCATGCTTGATGATAGTTTGTTCTGCTTATGAATAATTTGCGAAAATTATTCGGTTTTCGTTACTGCTGGCATCAATAAAGTACCAACTTACATTCATAACCTCATTAATAAAGGAGATGAGTGCGATCCAATCACATTTAGTTATTTGTGAAAATGCGAATGCAAATCGAGGTCATTAATATCCCACAATTGGCCAATAAATGCGTAATTGTTAGAAAGTAAATATTAGTAACCTCCGCAAGCGCCCTAAACTGTGTGCGCTGACTGCCGTATTTGGATTGTGCGCTACCATATTTGCACAGATTGTGATCGCGCTTTTGTTATTGGTCGTCCTGTTTTAGCTTGATCGATTTTTGGAAAGGGAAGATGTAAAAATCATCTATTTTTACAAATTTTTGAGCAAAATTTTGTGTTATTTTGTAAAGTGATAGTTTGTATCAGTAATATGTCGGGCATTGTGAAAAATCTAAACATTTTGCTTCGGACCTCGGAATATCCCTCGGTTCCAAGCAAAATGTTTAGATTTTTCACAATGCCCTCCAAATAACCGATGCACGGTTATTAACCTCTAGAATAACTAAAACATTAAAGCATGCTTCAGCCACACATTACGCAACTAGCGTAAACGATGCACTCAACTGCATGCACGCCATGTCAATGCACAATGTTAGGCCCCTGACAATCGAAGTTTCCTTTGCAAGTAAGTGTCACACAATTTCTGAAAACAAGTGAGGTAACTTTTTCATTATTCATTATTTTTGTGACTATCATCATATGACCAAGAGGCTGCAAGGTCAAAATACTAGTTAGTAGTTCAATTCTTATGAACTTATTATTATAATTTTTTGCGATTTTTTTTTTTTTTGTTGTTGTACATAATTATCCAGTTCTAACCTTTCATCCATAACTGCGATTTTTATTAAGTAGAATGTAAAAGAAAGCTGAATGTTATAAAGTAATGGCTTAAGAGAAATTCCAAAAATTGTTTTTAGCACCCAATCCTTCCCTTTATATATGTACCTTTAAGATAAACCATTTTTCAACATTCAGGGATGCAGCTATATTCTACCTGATACAACCACTGCGATGCATGCATGCATATGAATACAAATGGCTAAATTTAGACAAAAAATTGAATTCCCAAGAACACATGTGTGATTGCAAATTAGTGTGAAGAGAGCTAGCTTTTTTGTTTAGCAGATACATGAACAGAAATACAATCAATTTGATTTACGTTTGTCTCTATCCTCTACTGCACACAAGCTTTTAAATTACATTTATATACATACCTGAAATACAAACTAAATCCTGTTTGTAGATGCACTGCATAAATCCATATGATCTGCCTCTGCATTTCTGTTTTATTCGTTTGTGTTTTGTTTTGTTTTTGTGTTTTGTTTTTTGGATTTATTTAAGAATCGTATTTCCTAAATACAACCTTTGCTTTGGCCTGTATTGGTGATGCAATCATGTAGAATGATGTTTGAAAAAAAATCCATTTTTGTTTCCCACTTGATCCTTACCTAACTAACATGCTACAGTCAACGTGATATAATCCAATCAAAATTGGTCTTTCTGGTTGATAAGATGTATACAAATATCTGTGTATTGCAGCAAACAATAAAATACAAAGAAACTGAACACTATTATGTTCACATGTCAACTTAATTTAAGCGTTGAATGACTAGATTGTGTCACATTTATTTAGTTTTCATATTTGAATCAGAATTTGATTCAAAGCTAATGATTAGGGGGTCACATAATAATTCAAACTATACATACTGATTACTGAATAGACAATACATTTCACACCTTCAGTTTGGTTGCGTAATTTTCTATTTCACTGCATGGTCACAAAATAATGGCTTTTGACAGCAAGCTTGTAGTCATGCAGTATAATTGATGTCACTACCAAACATGAGGTGAAACAAACTTGAAGATAAAATGCTTAGCTGTATTATAATGTATGCCTGTAGCTTACAACATTTGTTATTTTGCAAAAGATTTAAAATAATAAAATACCAACATCTGTAAAGGCCAATTTGTATTGCAGATAACTCATTGTACTGTACATGTAAATAAAATTAAAGCAACACACTAACAAATGTTACTTACCTAGCCGGGACTGCGGCTAGGTCTTGAAATGCTATCGGTCGGTTTTTCTGGCAACAAATATATTTTTTTGCTCCAGCTCGGACATGCTTTGACCGATTTTGACCTAACTTGGTCACAATCATCATTGACTACGACTATACATGTCACATTACTTTTAATGGGTTAAAGGTCACAGAGGGGTCAAATGAGCCAAAAATGTGATTTGAGCTAAAAATGCTTTTCTTCCTACATAAAACATCCTACAATAACGTCACTTGCACATAAGGATCGGCTATATCTTGTGTCTATAGGGTTAACACAGAATTGGGGTCAAAGGTCATTAAGGGGTATTTCGGTATAAAACCAAATATCTTCAAAATGCTTCTTCTGCCACAAATTACATAGTACGATGACGTCACTTCCACATATGCATCGGCTATATCTAGTGCCTATAGGGTGTTCACAGAATTGGGGTCAAAGGTCATTAAGGGGTCATTTCGGTCCGAGTCTAAAAAGCTTTTAAAAATTATATCTGCTACATGTAACATAGTACGTTGATGCCATCTGCACTGACAGCATGGTCATTACCCATTGCTTGGAGTCAAGGGTTAAATTTTGAAATAGCCACAATATTTGAAGTAATTTATCCGTTTTTGCCTACAAATTTTTAGAAAAAGCACACCTTGTAGATATGTTCCTCCGATTTTACGAAGCTAAAAATAAGTGGGACATACTGTAATAATTGGGTAATCCATCATTTTGCCTGTCAATTAGTGCCTGTCAATCATGAGATAAAATACTTGAGTAGCAGGGTACTCGAGAATCGTGACGCGTGAGAGATTAAGGTGGCGATTGGTACACAGTAATTATTTGGAATTTTAAAGAGGGAGGGAGAGACTGTGAAACGGAGTGGGTGGGGTGGGGGCAGTAATAAAGAGAGGAACTTGGGAGGTAAGGGGGAGAGACAAATGGCGGGAGGGTGAGAGAAAGAAGGAATAAGGTAGAGCCTATTATGGTTATGATGATGATGATGATATGATGATGATGATGATGATGAAACCTCATCATCATCATCATCATCATCATAAGGCCAAGAAAAAAAAAATTGTTTGCTTGCCCTCAATTGAATTTTCACAATTGGGTCGGTCGGTCGGGATTTCTTTTTTTTTTTTTATTCTTTTTTTTTCTAGTTACTAGCTAACTCTACTGTTTGTATTAATTAAGGCTCAAAATATGGAAAATAATACATTTTTGGTGTCAAAATGAATCAGCTAACATTCCAAAACAACTCAAATGTGGAATACAAGCTCTAAAATACTTTTTTTTTACATCTTCAGAATGCAAAAATTTGGAAAGAAAAAAAAACTTTTTCCAGAATTTCGGCCTAAGGTAGAACCGATCTCATCATCATCATCATCATCATCATCATCATCATCATCATCATCATCATCATATCATCATCATCATCATCATCATCATCATCATCATCATCATACCATCACCATCACCATCATCATCATCATCATCATCATCATCATGATAGGGAATGATGCCGACCATGATGATCATGCATGATGATACATGTGCTACATGTATACATATTAATGTTTAGCGTTCAATTTCCAATTTTTATCAACTTTTCCTAGACCATGACATAAACCAGAATCGAGACATACAATAATTGGAAAGCGATACCGTTTGGGTGACGTGCCATATCATGTGAGTAGTCATGTAAACATACAAGCACTGCACTTTGAGATTCACCGCCTACTACCCACTCAACGTGTGCTGATCATGCTCATGATACTTTGAACATAAAGTGAAGTCATTTAATTATTTGGAATTCAAGAGAGGGAAAAGAAGAGATTTAGAGCCAGAAATTATTTGGAATTTAAGAGAGGGGAAGGGGAGATTGAGAGAAATGATGGAAAGGGGAGTGGTGGAGGGATGTAATAGATAAACTTGGAAGGTAAGGGGAGAAACAAATGGGGGAGGGTAAGAAAAAGGAGTAAGGTAGAGAGGGAGGTTTTAAAGTTACCCAGCAAAAGTCGCAATTTTATTTTAATAAACCTGAATACAATAAAGAGCAATTATTTGGAATATAAGAGGGAGAGGGGAAGGAGAGATTAAGAAGGCGATTAGTACAAAACAGTAATTATTTGGAATTTAAGAGAGGGAGGGAGAGATCATGAGAAACGGAGGGGTGGGGTGGGGGAAGTAATAGAGGAACTTGGGAGAGGGAGACAAATGGCGGGAGGGTGAGAGAAAGAAGGAGTAAGGAGAAAGAGGGATCTTTAAATTACCCAGGGAAAAGTCGCATTTTTATTCTAATAAACCTTATAAATACAATAAAGACTTATAGAGAGGGAGAGAGGGGAAGGAGAGATTAAGGTGTGATTAGTACAAAACACAGTATTTATTTGGAATTTAAGAGAGGAGGGAGGGATCATGAGAAACGAAGGGGTGGGGTAGGGGAAGTAATAGAGGAACATGGGAGGGGGGAGACAAATGGAGGGAGGGTGAGAGAAAGAAGGACTAAGGGAGTGAGAGAGGGATCTTTAAATTACCCAGGAAAAGTCGCATTTTATGTTAACAAACCTTATCAATACAATAAAGAGTAATTATTTGGAATTTAAGAGAGAGAGGGGAAGCAGAGATTAAGGTGGCGATTGTTACAAAAAAAGTAATTATTTGGAATTGAAGAGAGGGAGGAGAAAGCGGAGGGTGGGTGGGGAAGTAATAAAGGAACTTGGGAGGTTGAGATAAATGGCGGGATGGTGAGAGAAAGAAGGAGTAAGGTAGATGGGGTCTTTAAAGTTACTCAGCAAAAGTAATACAATAAAGATTATTTGGGGAAGAAGAGATTAAGATGGCGATTGGTACTAAACAGAGTAATAATAGTATTTGGAGCATTGAGAGGGGAGATTATGAAAAGCGGAGGGGTGGGGTAGGGGAAATAATAGAGGAACTTGGGAGGTAAGGGGAGGGACAGCTGGCGGGAGGGTGAGAGAAAGGAGTAAGGTAGAGGGGTGGTGTTGGGGTCTTTAAAGTTACCCAGCAAAAGTCGCATTATTTTAATAAACCATAATACAATAAAGAGTAATGATTTGAAATTTAAGAGGGAGGGGGAGAGGAGAGATTAAGGTGCCGATTGGTACAAAACAGAGTAATTATTTGAAATTTAAGAGAGGAGGGGGAGATCATGAGAAGCGGAGGGTTGAGTTGGGGGAAGAGAGGGGGGGAGAAAGAAGGAGGGATTAAGGTGGTGATACAGGAATGATTATTACGACATTCTAAACATGAAAAAAATTATGACCCCAAAGGTCTAGGGGTCAAATGTTAAGTTTAAGATTAAAGGTCAAAGTTTAGCGGTTAAAGGTCAAACTTTAAGACTGGCATTTCCGGCCCCGGCTAGGTCCAGATCTGTAGCCAGATCTAGTTCTATTTTAATTTGTACATTTTGTGTACACTTTTAATATTTAAATGTACATGAATTTGTAAGAAGGCTTGCTTGGAAAGCAGTGCTTGCAGCGTTCGATTTAATTTGTGTACATGTAGCAGAGCAAAATGCTCCCCCATTTTGGACAACCTGGTACACAAATTTCACCTTGTATAGCAAATGTTTACAATGTAAGAATTCATGCTAATATTATAAGAACATCACCCTTCTCTAAAAATTGCAATGCAAATTGTTCAAAGTAAATTGAACCCTGAGTGCTTGTCACTGAAGCTGTCTTACCCATAAAGAAAGATTATTATCTATCTAGCTATCAAAAATAGATACAATGTAGTATAAGATAAAAATTCCCTTTAAAAGGAAAGCCAGCCTCAATGTAGAAGAGGTCTTGTAATTAGTTTTGGTCAATGTGAAAGGCATTTTTAGGATCACGCTTACATCTACATGACAGTCCACCAAACCATCAACGATGAGAACATGCACACTGACACAGCAGAAAACATTAATTCCTAATCTCATGTCAACTCTTTTAATTCATTACTCCAAATTGTTCTGGTCTGTTTGGTGTTTTTGTTGTTGTTGTTGTTGTTGTTGTTTTTTTGTCTTTTTCAGCTTTTTACCCACGATATCTCAATTTCCAATTTAGTAATACCAGAACTTACGAACTCAATATCTTCGCTTAGGAATGTCCGATTTCACTGCTTTCGATATACCACTTCACAAATACACTGCCGGTTTGAGTTAACTTACATGTACATTTTATTTTAAAATAACTTAATTAATTAGCAATGTATAGTTTAAGCCTACTATATTATAATAGATAGTGGCCAGCACATTTATAAAGGACTGGTTACTCACTATATACAATCTTCACTCTTAAACTGTGTTTTTCTGAATGTGCTGATCATGTTGATTGCTAGTCGGAAACTCCTGCGAAGCTATGGACATGGCATCTTACATACTCCATTCTATAACAGTCTGCCTATAGTGCCTTGTGTGTTTTCTCTTCAATCATTTTGTTGAATGTAATTTTATGAATCAAATAGTTATGTGTCATTTTATTTATAATAAAGAAGTTATTAAATTAATAAAGTAAGACAATTTATTTATCTATAAGTGCATGTCAAATGGGGTACATTGTTCAATACTATAGGCCTACATGCATAAATTATGCCCATATTATAGCTAGGCCCTAAAAACTTTATTTTGCATCGGATTTTTCCCGTTGAAAAGACAAAACTGATGTTTATGATAGCAACCATAAAGAAGTTATTAAATTAATAAAGTAAGACAATTTATTTATCTATAAGTGCAGGTCAAATGGGGTACATTGTTCAATACTATAGGCCTACATGCATAAATTATGCCCATATTATAGCTAGGCCCTAAAAACTTTATTTTGCATCGGATTTTTCCGTTGAAAAGACAAAACTGATGTTTATGATAGCAACCATTTCATCAATAACATTTTGAGTCATTTTTATCCATAAAAGCGACACAGGATATGATAGATAACTACTTTCACATCAATATGGTCCATATGATCACAGATTGTTGAGAATCTGTGATATGATCCAGGGATATGATGAAGATTTTGATTCTATAGATCTGTTATCAACATGATATCACGCTGTTCAGTGGTCAAGGAGTAAGGACCCCTGGTCAAGGACACTGATATGACATCATATCATAGGTGATGTCAGATTTTCTTCTGCTGACCATATGATGCTATATATTAACTATTATTGTTACATTTAGGCCTATACCTGACTTTTAAAGTCATAATTAGTTCAAACATAACTTTGGTAATACTCACTCGTTTTCGTTCGTTGAAACGGCAAAACATACTTACTTTTCCTAACAAATCGAATTAAAATATTTAAAAAAAATTTAACCACAAAAAGTAAAAAAAAAAAATCATTCCAATACCACTAAAATATAATCTCTTGAGTAAACTGACCCCAAACCTGAAACAGATCCAGCCCGAATGGGCTGGCGAAAAACTAGTATAAAAGTTCTGACAACAGTATCGTAATTACGCATCGCACACACTAGCACAATTAAACATGAATTTACAAATGGAAACATGACATGAATAGGCAGATATACTAGAGTAAAATCTGTGGATATGCCTGCCTGTGCAGGGACTTGAACTCCAGACCTCTCGCTTGTCGGGCGAGGGCTCTACCACTGCGCTACACATACTGTCCCTGATAAACAGACTTGAGTCCTGTTTATCAGTGACAGTTACTTCTTTCCCCTGTATATTGATTTTAAAGAATAATGATCTTGATCTTGTGCGCTAGTTTGTAATGTTTGAATGTTCCATGTTCCAGTGTATGATGCATAAACCTCTTCCCTTGTTTACACACATTTAGTTTCAAAGAGCCATTTGTGATACTGACTGTATGGCACTGGTACACTGTCAACATCCAAGGTAAGACTCAGAGGAAAGGGACCAGACAGAAAACCAGATGACTGGCATGAACTTGAAGATCTACTCTCCCTGCTTATCAACAACCCTGATCCAGGCATAGATCAAGAGAGCAGCGGAGACAACCAACTGGCCCACATTCCCTAAGCAAAGACCTAAGCATGGAAGTTGTTATAAAAGATAAAATTAACACAGAACATTTGTGTCTTTATTTCGTTGCAGCTTAAGCTAGTTTCCATCATCAAATAGAGCTCTACCTGTTCTTTGTCATCAAGTGGGATTCAACCAGCTAGTCAACCATGGTGCACCCAGGGCGCTGTATTGTGATCCCCATCATCCTGCTATTTGTGTTGGCAATACCAGCTAGTCTAGCCCTTTCACAAAGTCTGTATGGTGAGTTCTTAAACTCTTCATAAAATAATACTAGAGTGACCTGTCTGTGATCAGGTAATTTTGTAGCCATATACCGTAAACGTTCGCCTAATGGCGCACCTGGGTTCCTTTGCCTTGGGGTAAATTTCTTGTACAAATAGAGAGCTACCTCCTCTAAAAATCCCAACAAGAATTAAGGGCATGTGCCCTTATTTGCTGGTGGGATTTTTATTGGAGGGCACTTTTAGTTTGTGTCTAAAATTCCAGTTATGTCAAGGGAGCCCATAGCGCCATTAGGCAAACGTTTACAGTATGAAGATGATGAAAAATATGGCAATGGGTTGTGAAGTAGCCTGACAACATACTGGCTATGTTAAAGTGCTGAGGGTAGGATACTCAATTGAGCTCTGAATTGATGAAATCACTAAAATATGATAAACGAACATAACCGCTTGCTCTCATATCATATACATGTATTGTATTCAAAGGGCAAACCTGTTGAACCCATCAGCTTTAAATATAAGCCATGTTCATGCATCTAAAATGTAGCTTGTCAACTTTGAAAATTTTAATGGCCATGGCTGCAATGCAATTTTATCATTGAGTGCTAAAAACACAAGACAGAATGTAAGCTAGACAATGAATACTGTCTACTCATCCTGCGCTATTCTAGGCATTAGCTTTTGGCAACCTGTTGCATCACATAGTCTTTAAGCAATATGAATAGCCTATATAAGTGTGAACAAGTTGTCCGTTGACTTAATCACTCATCAGCTTTCAAAAGAGGCAATTGAACATGACAGGTTGAGGCTAGCTTACATTAATTTGTGATTTCCATGACTTCCTCAATTCAAAGGGCAAGGAAAGAAATACTGACATGCATGCAATGGAGGCTTTGTCTGCAAAGCGATGGGCCATGTCCTGTAGAGTCTGGCTGGACAACTTGAACCACTCAGTCCCTTGAGTCCCAAAGAGAATGCTATCAGAAGAGTACGTGGCTCATCTCTGTGCAACTTACTTCCTATTTGGCATATAAGGTCAAGCTTGGTGTCTGC